>NC_133503.1:182492500-182790000 GCF_049354715.1 Callithrix jacchus
AAACATAATGAGAATGCACTGCCTATTTATAGCAGGACCATGCATGTAGTAGGAGGAACGCCTGCATTTTTTAACATCTGCAAAGAGGAGAGGACTACTTCTCACTGTCCTCAGAATTTCTGAGGGAGAGAAATTGTCTATCAGAAATCAATTTTGCCTTCCCTGAGCACAGCATGAAGCCATCACTCTGTGTCCTGAGGAAAAGAAGAGTGACATACGTAGTAGATATTTAAAAACCATTGCCTTCCCCATTTGGATTCCCTGGGGTACTACATGTATTCTACTCATACTAGTAGTACCAATTTGATTTTACTTTTAGAAATGTAGAAGATATTTTGTCTCTATGTAGGAAACCTATAATATTTCTTCTTTGGTTTTATGATCCAGTTCTTGTAGCATTTAAATCTGCAAGTCTATGAAAATCATTCACTTGAAACTAAAGAGAATTTGAGGAAACATCCGTATTTCAATTATGTTATTTTTACACTTCATCAAAACATAAAATGCTGCCCCACCTTAGTAAAGCATTCAGTAGGGACTCTGTGAATCAAAGTAGTTCAAGACAATAGGTGACTTCTTAACCTCAGAACCCTATGTCCCTTTCAGACTCATTTCTCACCTGCACTTCAGACAGGTCTTTCTTTGAACCCTTTTCGCTGCAGTGCCAGGCCCTTATGCCTCATGCTGTTGCTCCTGATCATGCTTTCAACTTCTGCCTGCGCATTACAACTCAGATGCCAATGCATCCGTCAGTTGTCAGCTCCAGCCCGCCCACCGGGGCCAAGTATTGCACAATTAGCCACTCCTTGCAGTTGTCCTAAAAGCGTTGAGAGCATTGTGTTTCAAACCTAAGTCAGCACCTCTCCTCACCCTCCTACATCAAGGATGCTTCTGTCACAGTCCTTTTGTACTATGCTTCTTTGTTTGCCTTGCAGCCCAGTGAGTTTCAAGGACAGGTATTGTGACTCCAGCAAGAATAGCCTGGCATGAAGGCAGTCAATAACTGATGAACTGAAGTCAACTAGCTCTTGCACTAAAGCGTTGAGAGAGATTGTTTTTGTTTATTTTCTCATTAAAATGTAATGGAACAGCATTTATAAAGTGGAAATTTGGTGAGAGAGACATTTACCATAGTAAACTTAATATGGAAATTTCATCACATCATGACAGTCGCCACAGACTCCACTAATATTTCTCTTAAGATTTCATTTCTGTGGATATGATACTTGAAATTGAGTCTTTGGTGTACTCTATACACAGAGGTTGCCTTAGATCTTAAAAGTATGCTTTTCTTCCTTTGAATTATGAAAGATAGCCTAAGTCTTTCATTAAGCTTCTGGAAACAGTGCCCAGAAGAAAACAAAATACATCTTTATTCTCATTCACACAATATTCTATACTGAGCAGGTCAATGTTTTGAGACCCTGCTTTTATCTTTATCTTTTTTCTCCTTATTCACTCAGGTCTCACAAATATTTTACTTGAGTCTTCATTTCCTGTGCTGCCAGGATTATCTATATTTTGGGAACACTTTGCTACATCCAGTTACTCATTTATGTCTTGTGTATTCCATCATCTTCTTTTATACATAACCACTTCCAATATTAAAGTGTTTCAGCTCTGGCTTCTATATTTCACTTAAAACAGTGAGACACTAAAAATCAATTTATTCAGTTGTATACAGAAAATAGAATTTATGCTCATCAGCACAGTCTCTCCATTTAAAAAAAATAGTAACCTGTGTCTTGTTGCTTCAATTTACACATTTTATTTAAATATACTTTTCAAATCATTTATTCTTTTGAAAAAGTTTGAAACCTTTTATTTTTCCAAAGCCTTCACAATGGCAAACATCTTTGCTTTGGTATTTTATCAGTTTGGCTTTCAGTGATCATAGCAAATGTGTGCTCGATATGAGAAACAATTCCTTTCTCCTCCAATTTATTTTGATGGAGACCAATAACATTTCTTAAATTACCAGAATATAAGAATTTGAAAAGTGCCAACATACTCTCTTCCTATAGCTACCTACCCTTATTCCTGAGTACATTTTGAAAAAAAAAATCTGATTAAGTTATTCTATTTTGCTGCAGGGGCAAAGTTTAAAACACTAGGAATCATAAATCATTTCTTAAGAATTACATATTTTTAATGCCCTTATAGAAGAAATACAAGTTATAAGGACTCAATTGCCACTTCAGTTATAAGTACACTGTTTCACTGTTTACTACTAATCCCCTCCCCTCCACTCCTCTCCCTACCTTCCTCTCCACTCCCCTGCCCTCCCCTCCTCTTTTTGAGATAAGGTCTCATTCTCTTACCAGGCTGGCTTTCAGTAGTGCGATCTGGGCTCACTGTAACCTCCACCTCCCAGGCGAGTAACTGGGACTAAAGGCACACACCACCACACCCGGCCGATTTGTATAGTTTTTTTGTACAGACAGGGTCTCACTTTGTTGCCCAGGCTGTTCTCAAATTCCTAAACTGAAGCAATCTGCCCACGTTGGCCTCCTAAAGTGCTTAGATTACAGGTGTGAGTCACTGCACCTGGCCTTTCAACTGTTTATAAATGGGGAACATACCAAATGAGTACAATATGAATACATTTGGATATTTTCTTTGTTTAAATGTTACCATAATTTTTAAAATGATGTTATTGATAATGGGTAAAGCCTTTCTGTAAAAGAAACATATCAGAAGTGTTTAACCATTTCTCTTATATGTGGATTATTTACATGGCATGACATTTTGAGTTGTAGCTAGTTTTTATCCATCTTTAATGTATTAAAGTGCATGTCACTTTCAAGATTTAGAAGCATTGAGGAAATGAACGAGGATGTCGGAATGAAAGTAGGTTTTGGAAGACAGAGGAGAAATTTGGGTTGCCTAATGCCTCACTGTACTTTAAGCATTGTTCATTTTTAAATTTTTGTCTTGGATTATGTTTCTAACAATGACACTGTAGAGCTGTGTTTAGGAAGCTGCTACTGTCTGTGTCTTTCACATCATGATTTTATGCTTTTGTCATTTCCAGTGTAATTTGAGGTGTGAAAACTCTGATGTAAACATGTGAAGCTAAATTTTCTTCATTAAGCTTACCATGGAATTTTACACAGGCATTTTTCATGGATCTAGATAGCAAGCTGATTTAATATGTTACTGTGCTGGCTTTACAGAGGTACAATAAAAATAATTTAACATATTGCAGCGAAACATATTGAAAACTAAATTAAGAATGGTCAAATGTAATACGCCTGTTATATTTCAAAATCATTGACATGTGGTCTTAAATGTATTGCACTTCTCCTAAATAGATTGTCAGAAATACATGTTTTCATGCATGCCTGTGATGTTTAACTTTTTGTTGGTGTTGATTTTTGTTTTCCAAATACAAACAATCACAATAAAGTCCCTACGTTGGCCAAGTTTGTACCATGTCCATATTTACAGCTTTTTAAACAGATCTCTGATAAACCAGATATAAACATAATACAACAGTGATATTTGCTCTTCCTTCTGTCACTTCTTGGCACTACTCAGTAGCAAGGGAAGGTGACCTTATTTTTTTTAAATTGTTATTGTTGTGGGATTTGGGGGATTGATAATTGGAAACCTCCAAACAGCCTCCAAAGACCAATTAACAAAGGATGATGTGTAAAGTACCAGCCTGCGTTTCAATTAAATGCCTACTTTAGGTAGTACTCAACAGAGATACAACTTCTGCATATACAAACTGTCTTCCTGCTATGCCCATACTAATAATACTTTGGAGAAATTAATTACTTAATTCTAAAATATTTATTTCAATTGACAGGTGAACCAATTATTATGTTTCATACATGGATATATTTGACCTTTTAAATTGCTGTCATTATAAGAATACGCTTAGTTGCTAGAATGGCAAATAACCACTGCATTATATTTTATTTATATTTTTAATGTTTATTTCAAGTTCAGGGGCACATGTCCAGGCCTGTTACATAGGTAAACATGTGTCATGAGGTTTGTTGTACAGATGAATTTATCATCTAAATATTAAACCTAGTACCCATTAGTTATTTTTCCTGCTTCTCTCCCTCCTCCCGCCCTCAACTCTCTGAAAGGCCACAGTAAATATGTTCCCCTCTGTGTGTCCATGTGTTCTCATCATTTAGCTCCTAATTTTAAGTAAGAATGTGCAGGATTTTATTTTCTGTTCCTGTGTTAGTTCTCTAAGGGTAACGGCTTCCAGCTCCATTCATGTCTGGATGGAGCTGAACTAGTTCTGTGAACTCTACTTCCCTGGCAGTGTAGAGGCTCTGATGTCCAGCTTCAGTTTTTTTCCGCTTGTTTTTGTCGTTGAATCCAGCTGTGCAGGGGTAGGTCTCAGGTCAGCATAAGCCACCTTTCATCAAAAGACTGTGCTTCAGCTCCTTGGCCGGTCCACATTTCATCTTTTAACACTGCATACATGTGTGGCATAGGGGCTGGTTTTATAGTTTGGGGATTTTATGCTTTTGTTCCACATTCCACCAGAGACTAGTGGCTTGGAAGTTTGTGATCTTGTTCTTTTTTGTGGCTGCATAGTATTCTATAATGTTTATGTGCCACAGTATCTTTATCCCGTCTACTGATGTGCATTTAGGTTGACTTCATGACTTTCTGTTGTGAATAGTGTTGCAATGAACATACAAGTGCATGTTTCTTTTTTCTTTTTTTTTTTGAGACTGAGTCTTGCTCTGTCACCAGGCTGGAGTGCAGTGGCACGATCTCAGCTCACTGCAACCTCCGCCTCCTGGGTTCAAGTGATTCTTCTGCCTCCACCACCCCAGTATCTAAGATTACAGGTGACTGCCACCACATCCAGCTACTTTTTGAATTTTTTTTAATAGAAATGGGGTTTCACCATGTTAGCCAGGATGGTCTCGATCTCTTGACCTTGTGATCTGCCCACCTCAGCCTCCCAAAGTGCTGGGATTATGCATATGTATTTAAAATAGAATAATTTATATTCCCTCTTTGGTTATATACCCACTAATGAGATTGCTCTGTCAAATGGTATTTCTATCTTTAGATTATATAACTTCAGTGTTCCGAAGTGAAAGATTTAAATTTGAAAACTTGGCAAATATTTTCAAGTTGACCTTTATGCAATTTAATTTTTTTTAATCTCAATTGGATGCTTATTTGTTAGTTTACTTGCCTAACTCTTCAATTAGGAACTTAGTACCATGACACTAATCTTAATCTACAGAAGAGCAATGGGTGATATTTGAAGAATGACATGACTTTGCTGACTTTATGATTTAGTGAACATTTCATAAACAACAATGTTTCATTGTAGTATAACTACAGCTAGGTCAGTAAAAGTTAATAATCTGACACTTAGAAATATTTACTATTTATAATATATAAATATATTTATGTAGTCATGAGTTAATTGTTGAGTATTAATTAAATGTCAGGTTATTTTTAAGTTTTCTACGTAGATATATTAAAACTCATTCTCCTACCCACCCTGTCAGGAATGTACTGTTATTATCCTCATTTACAGATGAGGTTGCAGAAATCAAAAGTCTCAGAGCCTTCCCAGAGTCACACAACTGGTAATGGCACTCTATCATGATAAAGGGAACAGTTCAATTTGTGGTAAAATATGGCCATGTTGAAAATTGTTTTTTAATTCATTACTAGATTATTCGGAAAAAACAAAATGATGACATGTACAGAGATTGATGATTGTTGACAATTTAAAAAACAACAAAAACATACAGTTAATATCTACAAAGTTTCTGGGAGACATATGACATTTACAGTGATATTATGACCCCATTTCTATTATTATAAAAAAGCTCTGCCTCAGCCCAAAAACTCCTGAAACTGATAAACAACTTCAGCAAAGTCTCAGGATATAAAATCAATGTGCAAAAATCACAAGCATTCGTCTACACCAATAACAGACTTAAAGAAAGCCAAATCAAGAGCGAACTGCCATTCGCAATTGCTACAAAAAGAATAAAATACCTTGGAATACAACTCACAAGGAATGTAAGGGACCTCTTCAAGGAGAACTACAAACCACTGCTCAACGAAATCAGAGAGGACACAAACAGATGGAGAAACATTCCATGTTCATGGTTAGGAAGAATTAATATCGTGAAAATGGCTATACTGCCCAAAGTAATTTACAGAATCAACGCTATCCCCATCAAGCTACCATTGACTTTCTTCACAGAACTGGAAAAAACCACCATGAACTTCGTATGGAACCAAAAGAGAGCCCGCATAGCCAAGTCAATTCTAAGCAAAAAGAACACAGCCGGGGGCATCACACTACCGGATTTCAAACTATACTACAAGGCTACAGTAATCAAAACAGCATGGTACTGGTACCAAAACAGAGATATAGACCAATGGAACAAAACAGAGGCACCGGAGGCAACACAACATACATACAACTATACAATCTTTGATAAACCTGACAAAAACAAGCAATGGGGCAAGGATTCCA
Organism: Callithrix jacchus; assembly: GCF_049354715.1. Lineage (NCBI taxonomy): Eukaryota > Metazoa > Chordata > Mammalia > Primates > Cebidae > Callithrix > Callithrix jacchus. The sequence continues at coordinate 182,498,991 of NC_133503.1, forward strand.
TGTTTAACAAATGGTGTTGGGAAAACTGGCAAGCCATGTGCAGAAAGCAGAAACTGGACCCCTTCCTGACACCTTACACTAAAATTAACTCCAGATGGATTAAAGACTTAAACATAAGACCTGGCACCATAAAAACCCTAGAAGGAAATCTAGGCAAAACTATCCAGGACATAGGAGTAGGAAAGGACTTCATGAACAAAACACCAAAAGCATTGGCAACAAAAGCCAAAATAGACAAATGGGACCTAATGAAACTCCACAGCTTCTGCATGGCAAAAGAAACAGTCACTAGAGTGGATCGGCAACCAACAGAATGGGAAAAAATTTTCGCAGTCTACCCATCTGACAAAGGGCTGATATCCAGAATTTACAAAGAACTCAAGCAGATTTACAGGAAAAAAACAAGCCCATTCAAAAGTGGGCAAAGGATATGAACAGATACTTTACGAAAGAAGACATATATGAGGCCAACAATCATATGAAAAAATGCTCATTGTCACTGGTCATCAGAGAAATGCAAATCAAAACCACATTGAGATACCATCTCACGCCAGTTAGAATGGCGATCATTAAAAAATCTGGAGACAACAGATGCTGGAGAGGATGTGGAGAAAAAGGAACACTGTTACACTGTTGGTGGGAGTGTAAATTAGTTCAACCATTGTGGAAGACGGTGTGGCGATTCCTCAAGGCCTTAGAAATAGAAATTCCATTTGACCCAGCACTCCCATTACTGGGTATATATCCAAAAGACTATAAATCATTCTACTATAAGGACACATGTACACGAATGTTCATTGCAGCACTGTTTACAATAGCAAAGACCTGGAATCAACCCAAATGCCCATTGATAATAGACTGGATTGGAAAAATGTGGCACATATACACCATGGAATATTATGCAGCAATCAGAAATGATGAGTTCGTGTCGTTTGTAGGGACATGGATGAATCTGGAGAACATCATCCTCAGCAAACTGACACAAGAACAGAAAATGAAACACCGCATATTCTCACTCATAGGTGGGTGATGAAAAATGAGAACACATGGACACAGAAAGGGGAGTACTAAACACTGGGGTCTATTGGGGGGAAAAGGGGAGGGCCAGTGAGAGGGGGAGGTGGGGAGGGATAGCCTGGGGAGAAATGCCAAATGTGGGTGAAGGGGAGAAGAAAAGCAAAGCACACTGCCATGTGTGTACCTACACAACTGTCTTGCATGCTCTGCACATGTACCCCAAAACCTATAATCCAATAAAAAATTAAAAAAAAAAAAAGCTCTAAATGTAAATAAGAAAAAAATGATTTCTTAGTGGAATAATTAAATAATATAAAATATAAAATTTTAATTATTAATAAGATGAATTAAATGATTCATATTTATTCATTGTATAATTAAACTAGATTTTTAAAATGTTAATAAGAAGCATTGTCTTGGGTTTGATTATAGACACTCTGTTCTATAATGCCAGCTGTGTTAGGAGGGTGTTACACACTCTGGTAAGGCAACTTGTTTTACATTAAAAATACTAAAAAATATGCATACTCTTTGAACCATAAATTCTGGTTCTAAGAAAGGATTATAAATGTATTTCAAACAACAAAATGGCCAACAGTAGAAACCTGACTTAATAAACTACTGAATGTGACAAACCACATTAAAAAAATCTTCAGGTAGTTAGAGACTGATAAGTAAGAACTTAGCTGCAGTTAATGTTAATAATGTCAGCCATTGAAGACATGGACAGTTTTGACATGGATTTTATATTTTCTTCATGAAGTGGAGATAAAAATGGCTATGCCAAAGAAGGATGTTTAAAAATGTCTTTCTGTCTTTGATAAGTTAACATACATTTAATACATAAAATATAAAAGTTAATATTTTAACATATGTAACTCCTGGGAACTATAAGTAAAATAATCAGTAAAACATCTCATGACCTTGAATAATTTGTCTTCCAAAAATATTCACCTGTACAGACAGTCTTAAAAATGAGAATGCTAAAAATCTGGATGACTACATACTGAAGGGAACAGCTTTTTGTCTTAGCTCTCACAGAAGACAAACATATTTGACCATTTCTATGTCATCATCTTTCTTCCAACTTATAGAGTCAATACTGCTTCCTTCAGCCAGGAGCATTCTCTCATAAGATTTTATGCTTAATAGCATGCATTCATCAGAGTTCTCCAGAGAAATAAATCCAATAGAATATATATATATATTCTATTGGATTTATATATATATATATATATATATATATCTCAGCATCCATGATAGATATATATATATATATATATATATATATATATATATATATATATCATGGATGCTGAGAAGTCCCAAGATTTTCAGTGTGAGTGAGCAAGCTGGAGAGCTGAAAGCCAGGAGAGTTGATGATGCAGTTCATCTGATTCTGAAGGCCTGAGAACCAGGAGAACTCATGGTGTAAGTTTCAGTCTGAAGACTGACAGGCTGAAGTACCAGAAAGAGCTAATATTTTGGTTTGAATGCAGTTTTTCAGGAGACAATGTCTCTTGCTTTGGGGTAGGGTTAGCCTTTTGGTTCTACTCAGGCCTTCAACTGATTGAATGAGGCCCAATCACATTAGGGATGACAATCTGCTTACCCAATCTTTCCATTTAAATGTTAATCTCATCCAAAACACTTTCACTGAACTCATGGATTCATGTTTGACCAAGTATATAGGTACCCTGTGGCCCAGTCAAGTTGACACATAAAGTTAAACACCACAGGCCGGGTGCAGTGGCTCACGCCTGTAATCCCAGCACTTTGGGAGGCTGAGGCGGGTGGATCACAAAGTCAGAAGTTCAGCAGTTCAAGACCAGCCTGGCCAAGATGGTGAAACCCCGTCTCTACTAAAAATACAAGTTATCCAGGCATGGTGGCAGGCACCTGGATAAGTTTTGTTATCCAGGTTATCCCAGCTATTCAGGAGGACAATGCAGGGAATTGCTTAAGCCCGGGAGGTGGAGGTTGCAGTGAGCCGAGATCTCACCACTGCACTCAAGCCTGAGCAGCAGAGCAAAACTCCATCTCGAAGAAAAAATTAAAATAAACAATCACCACAGAGTAGAAGGCAAATATACCTGTGTATATGAATATATATCTGTTTTATGTAGGTATATGAAATTGATATATAACAGTAAAATTACATAATATATCTAATATATAAATGCACCTTTCAATTGTGCAATTGATCCTAAATATGTGTATTTATATTTATTGCTATGTGTCTGTTAACTAATTTTGGCAGCATATTATGATTAGTTGATAGTGTCTTCTTCCAAATCTCAAGGGTAGAAAATGGAAACCTGGTGAAGAGTTTCGCAGAGTGTCTGATTTGGCTATCCTATTCAAATAAATAGCAGGGCAACCCATTTTTCATCTACTATGTTTTGAAGATATTTCCACAAGCTTTCTAAAGATTAGACTCAGTCTGAATCTTCATCAGCTTTCTTTCTTAGAGCAAGCCCTGTAGCCTTGTTTTGCATTTTTGTCATATTGCTGTTCTTCCTTGGTTTTCTTGTTCCTTAACACAGGGGACAGCTCATATTCAGACTCCTCAGGACCTCAGGACCTTGACTGCACTGACAATAAACCTCATGTTCTTGCTCTTGTTGTTAAGCCTTCTCTCTTCCTTCTTTTTCTTTTGAGACAGAGTCTTGCTCTGTCACCCAGACTGGAGTGCAGTGGCATGATCTCAGTTCACTGGACCTCTGCCTACCGGGTTCAATCCATTCTCCTGCCTCAGCCTCCCTGAGTAGCTGGGATTACTGGTACATGCCACCATGCCTGGCTACTTTTTGTATTTTTTGTAGAGACAGGGTTTTACCATGTTGGCCAGGCTGGTCTCGAACTCCTGACCTTGGGTGATCCGTCCTGCCTCCCTCCATCTCCCAAAGGGCTGGAATTACAGGTGTGAGCACTGCCCCCAGGCCTATTGTTGTTAAGCCTTCTAAAGCATTTTGTTCATAATAAGAAATTCTCTGTAGGAAGATCTTTATGATTAACTTCTCAATATCTATTCCAACCCAAATGATGGTAAGCCCTTGCACTTGCTGGAGATTAGTGTATCACTGAGTTTCTGATCCAGTGCTTGATCATGTAGTGTAGAAGGAAGAGCGCTGAGAGAGCTTTTAGAAAATTGTCACTGCTCCTAAGTAGGAGACAAATACAAATGTTGCTCCTTTCTTCCTCTGAACTTCACCGTATCTGAATGTTACTCCTCCATCTGCTGGATTCATCTTACAACAGTGAGGGAGACTAACTTAGACACAAAGGCTTTTCACATTTTACATGAGACAATTGAGGCTAAAAGGCAGTCTGCAGTAATTTAGCTGTCCTATCACCCAATCTTGGAGCCCACACTACCTCTAGTCATACATCGGAATTATTAAAAAAAAAAAGAAAATAATAAAAAAAACTTACTATTTAAACCAGTTTGGTTTGAAGTATTCTGATGTTTCCTACCAAAAACATCCTAACAGATATAATGGTAACAATAAAAATTGTGAATATGGGAAATAATATATTGTTTCATTAAAACTTAACCTCAAATCTCTGGAAATATGCATGTTAAAATTAATAAATATAAAAGCAAAGAATCTACAATGTTCAACACAGGTTTTCAAAGAGTAGATTTTCTCAAAGACAATCCCGAACCTAATTTTGTAGGCATGTTTCATGAAAACTGCTCCTTTCATTGAAAGCCATGTAAAATTTTTTTTTCAAGTAGACTTCCCTTTAGACAGGATCATATAGTCCAAGCAAAACAATGGTTAATTTTCAGAAATAACCTTTTGTAATAAATATCTCCTGAGTTACACTAGATATCAGTGTGAGTCATTTTCTAAAATCTCTTTTACTTCATTGTCATATTGTGTGAAATTCTAAAATTAGGATAGAGAAGGCACTTGTAATCTTATATTGTTTCTAGGCATACTATTCTTTATCATGTTTTCATAAATGGGATATTTAAAAATACAACAGTGTTTATTTAACGCATTATTTTTTAAGACATATTGTCTTTCTCACAAGAGTTTTCAAATTTGTCATCTAAGTTTTTGTTCAGTTCTATAGGTAATATTTGCATGGAATGGTAGTGTTATATTGGGGTTCAGGGTGCCCTCAGCTCCCCTGAGAGGATGTTTCTCCAGTTCTTGGCCTCCTGCCCTCTCAAGAATGAGAGAGGGGACCATGGCACAGTGCGCAGTAAATGCCAGACTCAAATGTGTTTGTAGAAGGTGATTTATTTAAAGAGAGAGAAACAGGAGAAGGAGAGAGAAAGAAACAGCTAACTCTCACACTGAGTGAGAGAAAGATGGAATCCAGGAGAGGAAAGCAGCTTCCACACTGGGTGAAAGGGAATAGAGAGAGATAGAGTTTAGGAGGGGAAGACAGGCTTCAGCTAGAGATGTGGAAGGGGACTCCAGAGGGGAAATCCAGGAGAGAGAAAGATGGCTTTCAGGAAGAGGACCCAAACATGGAGTCTAAAAGGGTGTGGGAGAAGGGAACCTTTAACCTGGGAGGAATACCCACCTTCTCTAAGACCCTGGGCCGATGAAAGGAGTTCCTTAGAACTTCCACAGGAGTGATCGACTCTTAGTTTCTTCCCGTGCCTGTGAAATTTAAACATAAACCGTTAAATCTCCCAGGTGGAAAGAGATGGGAGAGGGGTGCTGGGAAGTTCCTGTCCTTAAAACTCTGCCCCCTTGTGGACCAGGAAAGAGGACGCCTTCCCTCAGTAGTGTACAAGTATACTTTGAATCACAAAACTGTTGTTCATTTAAGCCTTTCCCCACCCTAAGTCCAGGGAGAATAAGTATTAAAGCATCTACAGAAGGAATCCATAACAGAGTCCAGAATGTACATAATTCTATTTTTCACGTCTGTTTCTAATTTAGAAATATTCCTATTTAGAAATCACAAATTTCCTTTGAATTTGACATCTTGAAATACATTAGTCTTTGAGAAAGCCAGGCACGGTGGCTCAAGCAAGCTTAAGCTCACAAAGCAAGTAAGAGTCAGGATCAGGTTTAGATTCTAAGGGTACATGACTCCATTTACAAGTTCACACTAATATTAAATACTTCATAACACAGGGCTAAAAAAGCAGCTGAAAGAAGAAAGTTCTGTGTATATATATATATATATATAAAAAATAAGTTCTTAAACGTAACATTTGTCCAGAGGGGGGGAATAAGTAAAACATGTTCACTGACATATATTTTATATAGTATTGTAGGTATCAGGTTTTTTTTTTCTTTAATATAAATAAAATAAATTCAAGTTTTAAATTCAAACAAAATGTACATACATTTATTTCACGATATACAAAATAAGGTAGGCCCTTATTCATTCCTTTTTATGGTTTCTTTTTTTATATACATTGAATACATGTCTTTTATGAAAGTGATTTTAAAATACCATAGTAAATGAAAATTCCCATTTAAACCTAATTAACATAATTGTCTTGAATTTTCTTTCTTTAGTCACATTTGAGCTTTAGTTTTATTTATATTTTTCTTTATCTTAAAAAACATATATGGAATAATAAAACTAATTTATAGGTTTTCATGTTAAACTTAAAAAAAAGGCACACCAGAATTAGTTTCTAAATTGGTACAGAGCTTTTCCAAAATTCATTGAATGTATCATGTCAGTTAAATGTAATTATGATTTTTGTTGAGTTGAGAAAATAAATTAGAACACTGAAGAGGTGATGCTATCATTGCATTAGCATCAAACACACAAAGCTCTAGCAAAGGTCTGTCAACTGGTAGCTTGTATTCCTGTGTGTCCTTGAAGAAATTAACATGTTAATTTAAGTCCCTATGATTATATAATTTCATGGTTTTACTGCATTAGTTTGTTTTTCCAATCTTTTCGCAAACTTGTGGCAAAAGAAATACTTTTTTTTATATGAATCGATGTTATTTTTAAACACGTCCCCTTGAAGTTAGGTATTTTTGTATACTTATCATAATTTAAAGGATTACCATCCTCCACTTCCTCTGTAAATCTTAACACATGAGCTGATGTCTATCACAATAGTGAATTTTCTCCTATATGCTAGGTAACTAGCTTGCTCTTTGTCACCATTGGGTCAGTTATTTACATGTTACAATATCAAACTAGTAGAGCCAAATCTGAGAAAAAGTCGTCTTGCTTGTGGACAAAACAGACATTGTCAATTTGTTTGCACTCTAAGTTTAAGATAATATGTTTTCCCTGAAATTTCCTAAGGTATGTGTCTCTAACCACAGGAAACAACAATGGATCAAAACTAAAGCAAAGCAAATATTAGTAAAAGTAGACTATTACCATAGACTTTATACAATGTAACATATGCTTCACTAGACAGTCCTGAGAGTCATGGTGATGGGTTCTGCTAATAACCTTGGACTAGGACCTTACTGTGGTCCCTGCGTTGCATTCTCCAGCTCTAAACAGTTTCCAGCTACTCAAGGTTTTATATTCTCATCTCTGACTGGGCTTTCAATTGGCCTCACCCAATGGATCATGTCCTTGCAGTACAATTTTCAGACTCTCCAGGAACTGTGCCACTCCCACCCAGATGATCATAACTAATGACCTTTACACCCTTTACCCCACTCTCGAAAGTGTCTCATTTTATGAAGAACTGGACAAAGGCTTTTTAATAACTTCATGCTGAATAGCAAGAGAGAAAATTACAGTTGTTTGGCATTTGTATAATTTTGAATTGGCTAAATGAATCCATGTATTCTGCAGCATTTAATCACTAAATTTCATTAAAATATGCAAAAATATGTCTGCATCTCATCAAAAGTTCTGGGAGAAATTAATGTTTTGAACAGTTATTTTGATCATTTAATATCACATATTTAAACTCTAAGGCTGAGCATATCATAAATTTGTTGATTCTGTCTTAGATGTTTTTCAAGGTAAATATGCAACTCCTTTTAAGTCACTGAAGCTCACCCTCATTTATATTATATTTTCTGTTGGCAGTTTCTGTTTATTTCAGCTAAGTCTTATTAACTATTTTCTCATACTATAATTTTTATTACACAAATATGTGCTGATTTGGTCATTAATGATACTTTTAATTAGTTAAATCAGTAATTAAAGAAACCTAAAAAAATAAGTGTTTCTGAAATAAAACTAAATGCTTTATTTTGAGCTTCGTATTTGTGTTTTCCAAAGTAGAGAGGGTTTTTTTTTTTTTTGTCAATATTATTATTTATTTGCTAGCAAAAAGACAAGATAGGGATAAGACTATGGGATTTATTTAAACATATTATTCATTTTCTGATGTATCTTGATGTGAAAATAGGGGAATCAAAAGATTCAAAGAATCATGCCTATATTCAGATTAAAGATATAGAATAATACCCACAAAATTTCCTGGTACAAGAAGCTATCTAGCACCTGCTGTTTTATTATAAACATCAATGAAAAGCCACCGAGAAATAAAATAAAACAGATTTAGTAAAACCTTGGGAGGATATTAAAATATTGCTATAGGTTGCTTTCTCTGTATATCTCCTGAATAGAAGCAAAAGCCTAGTCTTAACTATATATTATTTCATAAAGATTAAATTACTAAGAATCCTCCTAAATGATTACACTCTCTGAATTAAATTTCAAATAAAGTGTTGCTTCTGGTGACTATGAACTGCACAAACAGTAGCTTAAAGTTCTGTATTAAAGGCACACAGACTACATTCCCATTCCAGTTGGAGCAACTCCATGGAGCTTTGAAAATATTTCTAGCGAGCAAAGGATAATGTGAATGTAGCCAGATTATGTTGCTATGACAACTATGACTTCTCTTTTTCTGGGCTTTTTTTTTTTTTTTTTTTGCATTTAAACTTTCAGCCTCCAGGTTGTATTGCCATTTTCTTCCTAATCTATCTGATACATATGTGAAAATGCTGACTAAAGTATAACAAGGAAAAATATTCATAGCATTTTTTCAAATTGTATCCCTCAATTAAAAGAAACTGTAAAATTAAAAAAAAAAAACGCTGACTCTAACAGACAAAATACTTTATTTTCAATATCATCATAGATGTGTGTGCATATAAGGAATGCTATTAAGAGCATACATTTTTGTTAAAAATTTGAATCTTAAAAAAAGCAAAGAAGGCAGTAAAACTAAATACATTATCTCTTTTTAATACCTTTGGCAAATAACACAAGAAAGATTGTGTAGCATCCAACCGATGAACTATCTCATCTTACTTAAAAATATGTACATATAAGCACATTCATCTATATATTCAAATTATATAATTATACTAAAATAAATTACCGGAGAAAGTTATGTATGTCTTGATTTTAAAGTATGCACTATTTAATTAGTAGTTCAAAATTAGTTAATATGTGTTAGCATGGAGGAAAGAACAAATGTTTTTATTCTTTCATATAAAATGTCAATTTTAATCTCTATAATCATGCTTTGGAATAAAACTTTATTCTAGTTTTTAGGTGAGGTGTCTGGGCTCAAAATGTTTAAACACTTTAGGTAATTTATGTCACATGGTCAAAAAATTGTTAGATAATAGAAAATCAGAATATGACTTATATTTATGTTGGAATTATTCCAAAATATTTGAGTCAGAGACTTCGTCATTGATCCTGGTCTAGTGCTTCTGTTATTAATCTCTTAAAGACTATCTTATAACTTTTAGTATAGACACTTCTCCAGATTAATTTGCAATAATTTCAAGAACAAATATGTTGATATACCAAAGCCCCAGATTGCACATGAGTAAACATTCATTTTTCAAGTAAACTAAATGAGTAACATTTTCAATCATGGATGTGTTAAAATCACTTAACTTTAACCTATTTTTCACAGGAATAGATGGGTCAATTCCAATTTATTTAGAAGTTCTAAGAAGATTAGGTTTCTGATACAATCTGTAAAAATAAGTTGTGTGCCATACTGAAGTTTGTGTGTGTGCACACACATGTGTATTGAAGACTGCTTTAGAAACTAAAACTTGAAAGATGACATTCAGGTGTGGATTAATGTACTTTCATTATAATATACTGTGGCATAGTATATTACAGCACATTTTCATATGTGGTGCACTTTAAGCAGCACATGTTTTTTCTGTGAATATGTATTTTATATGTAAATATAATTTTTCTCCCAAGGCTTCTTAAACATCTGCATGTATATGATATGTATTTCATAAATTTTCAAGTAAAACATTCTGAAGGGTTACCCTGAATCATTAAATGGCTAGTTTCTCATGAAATCTCACATATATTATATGTATTTAATCAGGATAGAAGAATGAGACAATAAAGTTATAATAACACTCCTATAGCCGCACATTTACTGTACAGATACACAGATCCCATAGGGTTATGTAGTTGTGATAGGTGGCAGTAACATTTTTGATAAATGAAGAAGCTGGTGTTCCAAAGAGATCACATATTTCTTCAAGGTCACACAACTTGTAAATTACAGATTCAGGAATTCAGATACTGATGTAACTGAACTCAAGTCATTTTCTGCTATAAGCTGATTTGAATCCCTAAACAGCAAGAAATAATATTTCATAAATATAAGCAAGACTATTTTCAAATAATGTCTAATCTTTATAAAACACTTATATGCACTCATTGTCTTATTAATAAATTGACAAATTTCTCATGTTAGGGTCATAAAAATGCTATGTTGTAGCTGTCTTACTCCCTTCCATTTTATATTTTAGGAAACTGTGGCTTACTGTGGTTCTTGTGAATGCAGCTACTAAGAATGTTATTGTATACCCCCTCTCAAGACTTGTGCATAAGGGCTGTATGGAGGGAAATTCAACTCATTAGTGAGAGAAAGATTCATCTTCATGATAGTGGCAGAGATTGATTCCTGCATCCTAAAGCAATGAGTTACCAGTGTTTGGAGCAGAAGTTGGATACAAAGTATGCTGTAGAGTTTCAAAAATAAGTCTTTCAACCAGCCCACCCTTGAAGGAATGACCACCCGTCCCTAAATTAATGAAAATAGCTATTGTTTTATTACACTTAATTAGATAATGTGAAAAATGCTATAAACATAGGAATGGGTTCATATTTAGTTTCATTTTCTCCCTGTAGATTAGAGTTTACCAATAGTTTCTGAATATATATCCTTATGGGATAGCCATAATTTCTGTAACTAGTTTGCATTTTTTATTATATAGTTGTTCTAAAAATGTTGGCAATCAGATGTCATCAAATGATGCCACTATCTGCTATAGCCAAATTCTGAACAAGAACAGCACATAGAAGGCGATCAGTTGGCAATCAATAATAGTGAATACTGTCACTGAATAGCAGACAGTTTCTAAGCATTTACTATGTGTTAGCACATGTATGTTGTGCAGAAACTGGAAGAAAGAGATTGTAGAATCAGATCCATTTTACAGTTGAAGAAATTGGGACACAGTGTGTTTTTAAAACTTTCCTAAAATCACACAGCTAGTCAACATAGGGGGCAAGATATCACACCCAGGTCTGCAGAGGCTTAACTCTGTGTCTGTGAAATCCTAGCTGGAAAATGGGAAAGCTAGGGGGATATTGTTGAATATCTGTCCCAACACTTTCCCAGTTCTCACAACTGCAATTCTGGGCAGACACTCTGTTTGGTTATAGGATTGTAACTAGAATATGCCTTCTCTGCAAGCTAGCCTATCTGGAAATAGGCTGAAATAAGTGTTCCTCAGTTTCTTCTACCAATCTAACTAATCAAATAAAGTCAGCCCTGTCCAGAAAGGAGCCAGTGATCAAGTGTGTTTCATGAAGACAGTTTTCTCCACAGGGAATTATGAGAAGTGTGGAATAAATGCCCTCCACCATAATACATAACAAGAACACCTTATAACAATATTTGCATTTCATTTGTGCTTTTGCTCATGCTACAACATGTATTGTTCATGTCATGGACTTGGGCTCATGAGAGGTGAAGAGAAGCTGACTTAACATGGAAATAATGTATTGTACATCGATTTGAAGTTTTATATTGGCAAAAATATGACATCATGGGTGCATATAAATCAACCAACACAGTATTCATAGACTTTAAAAGAGGAAAACTTGGTGGGAGAAATGAATCACAGTATGACACATACATGAATATGCTAAACTGAAAAAAGTTATTCACAAAGAAAATGGCAGTTTAATTTCAATAAAAGATCACTGTTCATATACATGCATATTTTTTAAATTTTTCTACTTTTTACCATACTTTTTGAAATATGCTTAGGATTATAACTATATAAAAGCTAAATATTTAAAAATTCATATCACATTTTATTTTTAAAAATATTTAATTAACATTGTGATAAAACTAATTAAGTACATCCTGATGACAAATTATTTTTTACTTATTCAGAAGATTTCTGTGAATAACTCAGACAGGAATAAAGTAATTTTAACCTTAATTTGAAAGTTTATTTAAGGTCAACTGGTATTTACTATTGCATTAATTATCTACTCTGGATTCTTAATAGGGATAGCTTCAGTCATTTCTCAGTGACTCTCGTTTTGGCATGAAACACCTAATCTCATAAATAATTGCAGATGATTTGCTCATCAAGTGCTTAAGTATTCATTTTATAAAAATAAAACTTGTTGTTTTATTTTTATCCGTGTTGAAAGACTCTTCTAAAAGTGGGTGTATTCGTTTCCTGGGGCTGCTGTATCAGTACCACAAACTTGGTGGCTTAGAACAACAGAGATTTATTGTTTCATAGTTCTGGGGCAGGAAGTCCGTGACCAAAATATCAGCTGGGTTGATTCCTTTTGAGGACTGCAAAGAAGAATCTGCCCCATGCTTCTCTACTAGCTTCTGGCAGTTTTCTGGCAAGCTGGCATTCCTTGGCTTATAGATAATGTACAAATTTGATCTCTGCATTTGTCTTCACTCAGCATTCTCCTGGTGCATGTCTGTATTCATTCTTCTTTATAGGAGGACACTGTTTATATTGGAGTGGATTAAGTCCTTCCTCTAACTTAACCACTATTTCTGCAGCAACTAACTCTATTTTCAGTGAATGGAATATTCTATGATACTAGAGGTTTGGAATATATACACATACATATACATATACATATACATATACATATACACATACACATACACATACACATACACATACACATACACATACATATACATATACATATACACATACACATACACATACATATACATATACATATACATATACATATACATATACATATACATATACATATACATATACATATGTATACTGAATTGTCTCCCTCCCAAATCTTTATGTTGAAGTCAAAGCACCTAGTACCTCAGAATGTGACAATATTTAGAGACAAGGTCTTAAAAATGGTGATTAAGATTGAATTTGGTCATTAGAGTGGGCCCTAATCATACATATGTTTGGTACATATATATAGTATATATATGGTTTCATATAAAATGACATGTTTGGTGCACTTCTAATAAGTGGAAATTAGGGCAAAGATATATTCAGAGGGGAGACCATGTGAAGATGCCAGGAGAAAACTGCCAGCTGTAAGTCAACGAAAGAGACCTCCAAAGAAACCAACTGTGCCAACCCTGCCAAATATCTTGATCTCAAACTTCCAGTCTCCAGAATTGTGGGAAAATACATTTCTGTGGCTTAAAACACTGAGTCCACAGTGCTTTGTGGCTGCAGCTGTAGCAAACTAAAAAAGACTTCAGCATATGAAGCTTGGAAGAAATAGTTCAAGCCTTAGTTTCTCTCAGGGTTTCTTTTTGTTCTCATTTACTATTGTTGCCATTTATTGATATATGTTTTGGCTTCCCTTCAATTTGACTTATTACTAAGTTTGTGTTTAAAGCAATTCAACTATGCCATTGTAATTATTTAAGAGGAATGTATTTTTTAGCTAAGTCATAGCATAGTTTTGTACAAAAAACTAAAAGATGTTTAGAGAATCATTTTCTTGTTGCAAAGTGATCCAGAAGGCAAAGCAGAACCAACTGTGACAATTCAGAAGTACATATAAATTCGTTGTAAAGGAGGATGCTCAGAGAATTAGATGTTTCCAACAATATTGCCTCTATTTCCAGAAGTAAACTTGAAATGTTCAGAGATCAAATATTCATGAAAAAGGATGTCGAAGAGTGCAATTGAGATTTTATGGAACGTTAACTAGCTTACCTCCATTAATTCTCCAAGTCAAACATTTTAGTCTTTTGTCTTAAAATAAATGAATGATGTGTATTTACTAATTTCCACATTTAAACTTTCATTACGTGATTGAGTGCTATATATGACTTCTTATAGAAAATGGAAAGTAGGTAATATACATCAACTTTTATAAAATTCCTAATGTTTTAATGGCGATAGTACGCTGACTAATTTTATAATCCATGATATCTATAGTTATTTTTTGGCTTATTTCCTTATTTTACATACACTTTTATTTCAAATACCACCTTTCCCTAGTTTACAACAGCTCTTAAAACACTGGTTCTTAGACTTGGGTGCACATGAGAATCACTTGGGAAGTGATCGCCAAATAAGTGAAACCCAAACCATAATTGGGTCTTATTTCCAAAGTTTCTGATTAACTGTAGTAACGTCAGAGAGAGGATTTTAAACAATATCTCCTAAGAAGTCAAAAGTGTGGCAAAGCTTGAGACCTCAGTCTTAAAGGATGGTTTTGATAAAAATGAAGACTAAACATATCTGAACACTTGATTTAGGAGACGGTATCTTCCTCATGCTTAGCAACAAAATCTTTCTAGTCTTTCAGTTATGTTATGTCTAATAAAAAGTGTTAAATTTGATTAAGACATAAAGGAATTTCTAATGGTTGCTGCTTCTTCTAGGTTTTCAACTTTTACTACGTCTATTATAATTTTACTTTTCTTACAGGGAATCATTTTTATGTATAAAAGAAATAATTGATGCATAATAGAAAAAATAACTCTTACATAACCTAAATTATAAAAATCATTTTTCCTATGATTGACTTTTTTCCATTGTTGTTTGCTACACATCTAAACATCAATTGCTCAAATTTCAGAATTCCCAACTTTAATGTGAACAAAGGATTTGAGTAGCTACATCCGTTCAGATCTCACAGGTGGCCTTTTGTGCTGTTTTCTAAGTTTTTTATAATTACGTGAGATACTGTTTTTGACGGTAGGTGTGAATGTACTGAAACGTTATATTTTAACTTGAAGTCAAACATGTTCGACAATGTTTAAGGTAAAAGCTGTAATGGTAAATGCTGACTATGTAGCTCTAGGACTCAGAATATTTGTCTCTAACGTCTACTGCCTGCTGCTGAGACAGTTTTTGAAAGTATTTCTATGGACTGGAGAAAAACAAATATAGCTCATCAAAAACTGATCTCAGGGCAAAACAATTTGTCTCATTCATGATTGGGTCTTATCCTCGTAGATGATTTTCTAAATATCTACTCCAGAATGTTATATATAATTCAGACTAAAGAGGGATAGAATGATTTAATATCATTGATGTCATTGCTGGGTTCTTTCGGTTGTTTTCATTTTATTTAAATATCTAGTTGTAACTTATTGGCAGAATTAATATCAGAAATATGCAATGAGGTCCAGTATTTCAAAAGATGTATTTTCCTTAGAGATAAAAACACAGATAAGTAGGCTGCTTTCCAATTTAATTGTGTTTTTTTTTGTAACATAAACACATTATACTAGTCTGATTAACAATACTAATTCTGAAAACTTAAATTTGCTGAACAAGTTTTAGTGCTTTGAATAATTTTGTATATGTTCATTTAATCATCACAACAATTCAGTATGGTAGGTAATGCCACTTTGAATTAATAGATAAAGACAGAATCAGAGCTAAATGAAGAACATTGCAGAAAGCCATAAAGAAGTAAGTGAAAACCTGAAATGGGAACTTAGCCAATCACACAGGCTGGCATTCTTACCTGCTCTGCTGGACAAGAAGAGAATATTGCAAGGTGAACTTTTAAATCACTAAACTAAAATTTTACGAAGAGGATTTCCGCTTGCTTCTAGTGGTGACAGAATAAGTATTCAGTCTAATGCTTCGGCTGTGAACACCAAGAAAAAAAACTTTAAAAATATTAAAGAGAAACAAATCCTTCCTGGAGGCACTGGTGAATTTGGCAGAGGTACAGCCCCCAAGATGATTCTATGCCCTAATTCCTGGTCTGGCAAATATGCTTTCACACTCATGCATTTGTTACAGTTACAGGGACTGTCCAGATGTAATTAAGATAACTAAACAGTTGGTCTTAAAATAGGGACATTATCCTGGATTATCCAGGTGGTGCAATGTAATAACGTGAGCCCTTAAAAGCTGAAGCTGAAGAGGAATTCAGAGATTTGAAGCATGAAGATGATCCATCATGCCTTTGATGGCTTGAAGTTACAGGGAGCCATTGAATAGGTAAGCAGGAAACAACTTTCCTCAACAGGGAATTTGGATAGGATCCTGAAATTGAGATGAGAACCACGCCCCTGTTGCTACCTTAATTTTGTGTTTATGAGATCCTGAGAAAATCCTGCCATAATTTGCCCTGATTTCTGACCCACAGAAACTTAAAAAATATATATATTGTTATTCTGAGCTGCTAAGTCTGGGGTCAACTGTTGTTGCAACAATCATAGAACATTAATTAATACAGAGGCTAACATGGTAACGAGGAACTGTTGGTCCAAAATTCTGAAGTAATCTAGCATGTGGGAATGGTTTTAACTTTAAATTTATTAATTGAATAATTTAATATTATTTAAGTCCTCAAGGTATTGCTACAGAGTTTTATGAATAAAATATCCAGCCAGAAATATAAATAGATAAAGCAATTGAGGAGATAAAATAACATGAATGAAAACCAGAAGAAAGATCACAGAAATAGACTCAGATTCTATTTATCTCCTCATAAGTAGAATTGCCATAGAATATAAAATAATTACCTCATCTACTCAAGAGAAGGTAAATGACAAGATCAAAATTTTTGGCAGTGATCCAGAAATTATCAAGGTTACATATCAGAATTCAAAAGGTGACAAATGGAATTACTAGAACTGAAAGAAAAAAATTTCAGCTATTGTAAGCTGAAATTAAGAATTTAATCAATGGTTTTAAAAGTAGATAGATAAGATGAAGAAAGAATTAATGATGAAAGGAAATAAAAGAATAAAAATTACAATAGATTTAATATATCTTAACAGTAGTATTAGAAGAGATAACATATTTAACTGAAATCTCATATAATAATAAGATAATAAATGGGGAAGTAGTTAAATCTGGCAGATCTTGACTAAAGTTTATTAGAAATGGAGGCAACAACAATTTCTAAATTCAAAAGCTCAACAACTTTTTAGTGAAGTGTATTCAAGGAGACTCACAACTAAATACACCATTGTTATTGTCAGAATGCAGATAACAAAAGTAAAATTGACAAAATCTCCATGAGAAAAATGACACACTACATTCAGAGGAACAACTGAAAGTTGACTTCTAAAAAAAAACAATAGAAGCCAGACTATGGAACATCTTCAATGTGATGAAATAAATGATTAAAGAAAAATGTCAACTGAGAATTTCTCTACCTAAAATATCCTCCAAGAATAAAAGTGAATAAAAACATTCTCAGACAGAAGAAAAAAGGGTTTATTACCACAAGCCACACTAATAAATACTATTATTCTAAAAAAATTCTAGAGTATATTCAAAGACCTAGAAGTGACAATGAGGAATGAAATGGTAAATATGCAAATATAAATGAGTAATGATTATACAAACAACGTTATATATAAATAAAATATACCATGATATAGTCTGTGAAGTATGGTTGTGGTTAGAAGCATTATAATTTTCTTGTCTTTTCTAGCAAGATGAGTTACAATACCAACAAAGCCCCGCTAAATTGTACTTTTTAAACATAAATAATAAAGAACATAGAAGGGGTAAAAAGGATTGGAAGGATTCCCAATCTTCTTTTCAAAATATTTAACAAGAAAAAAATACAAAAACAGACTAATTAACAATCAAATATATAAGCAATTGATATCATACTTAACATTTTGTTTGATTTTACTTAGTGCTAATAGAAACATTCATAATAGGCTATACAAGCTCCTGTTAATTGGTTTTTCTGTATTGCAAGTTCCCTGTTAATTCTTAGTCACATACCCAATAAAGGTCAGAGTGAAAAATTTACGTTCATAGTTCAGCTAATAAACAAATGCCTTGTACCTCTATTTTCTTACATGTAGATTGGACATAATATCTCCCATTAATTCATTTCATCTGATTATAACAATTGTTTAAGTATTATCTGAAAAATGCCTTAGCAGCACTTAAGGACTGAAGTACATAATACTAGAGTAATTTTATATATTTTTAAGAGAATAAGAGTGCTTATAAAGCAAAACAATATGTAAGTATTCTTTTGGTTTTTATTTGAATATATAATCCACTTCTCTAGAAATCCATATAAGTTCTATTTGTATTACTTCCAGAATTAGAGTCTGAGGTTCTTTTTTCATTCAGGAAGAAAGTTCTCTAAGAATCCTCAAGCTTTTCAAGAACAGATTCAATTGTATTAAAATAAGCATAGAGCTATTGTAAACTTTGATATGTTTCTGCTGTAAAAACATCAAGTGGCCATATCACTAAACACTTACAACAATGGCCAAAATATAAAACAGTAACAACAGATGCTGATAGAATGTGAAGCATTAGGAACTCTGATTCATTGCTGGTGAAAATACACTATGATACAGCCACTTTGAAAGAGAGTTTAGCAGTTTCTTACAAAATGGTATCTATTTTTACTACACTGTCTAGCAATCACACTCCTTGGTATTTACCCAGGCAATCAAGATGTCCTTCAGTAGGTGAATGGATAGACAAAAATACATCTAGACAAGGAATTGTTATTTAACACTAAAAATAAACAAGCTATCAAGCAACAAAAAGACATGGAGGAACCTTAAATGCATATTTCTAAGTGAAATAAGTCAATCTGAAAAGGCCATATAACTTATAATTCTAACTGTATGACATTGCAGAAAAAAAAACAAACTATGGAGACAAAGGATGGATCAGTGGTTCCAAAAATTTAGGGGCAGGGATGAATGAATATGTGGAGAACAGAGCATTTTTAAGGTAGGGGAAATACTCTGTATGATATTATAATGATAAATATATGTCATTGCACATTTGTCACAACACATAAAATACACACCAAGAAATGAGCCTCAATGTAAACTACAGACTGATAATGATGTGTCAGTGTAGGTTCATCAGTTTCAGTAAATGTATCACTCTGGTGCAAAATGTTGATAGTGGGAAAAGAAGACTCTGTATTCCCCCTTAAATTTTGCAGTAAAACTAAATCTGCTTTAAAAATATTGTCAATTTAAAAATAAAAGTGGCAAAATCATGTCTGAGTGTATGATATAAAGTATATCTTGACGTTTTACATGAGGATAAAATTCTATGGACCTCAATTTAGTTTCTGCTGTGTGTCTCATGACCTTAAAAGAAAATGCATCTATTAATGTTCCTTTATTTGGAAACATACTGCTGTAGTCTGAATATTTTTGTCTTAAAAATTCATATGTTGAAACCTAATCCACAGTGTGGTAGTATTAGAAGGTAGGGTCTTTAAGAAGTGATGAGATAATGAGGCTGGGACCCTCAAGAAAGAGATTAGTGACCTTATTTAAAAAAAATAAAAAAAGACCTGAAGGACCTGCCTCTTCTCTTCCACCAAAATTGATTTCCTTTGCTTACAAGATACTTAGTCTATAATATTTTGTTACAGAAGCCCAAACAGGCTTCTGCTGTGTGTCTCATGGCCTTAAAAGAAAATGCATCTATTAATGTTCCTTTATTTGGAAACGTACTGCTGTAGTCTGAATATTTTTGTCTCTTAAAAATTCATATGTTGAAACCTAATCCACAGTGTGGTAGTATTAGAAGGTAGGGTCTTTAAGAAGTGATGAGATCATGAGGCTGGGACCCTCAAGAAAGAGATTAGTGACCTTATTTAAAAAAAATAAAAAAAGACCTGAAGGACCTGCCTCTTCTCTTCCACCAAAATCGATTTCCTTTGCTTACAAGATACTTAGTATTGCAAGACACATGTATTGCAGATTTAATTTACTGTTATATTCAATTCATGCTGAATGAATAGATCAGAGTTAAAGAATAAAAGAGATTGAGCTAGATGAACTTCAATACTATAATAAACAATATAAAGTTTCTCAGCGCTTTCTGCTTCCCCATAGGGAAAAGTATAGCTCACCCATTGTATATGTTATCAATAGCTAATATTGTAAATTTAGATTATACTTTATAGCTGATGAAATATATTCACATAATATTTTATTTCCTCATTTTTAAACCACAAACCACTATATTAAGGAGAACAGGTAGACAAGAAAACTGAAGCACAGAGAGCATTTAGGTGTGATGTCATAGAGCTAAAAATTGCCAGCATCACATTCAAATCTGGATTTTTCGGCTTTACTATCCAAATTCATGGAAATAATCACAAACATTGAGGCATAAAGTCCATAAGAATCACCTCAATGATCACAAAATCCCTACACAGTAAAATTAAGTTGGAGTATTTTCTATTACTAAAAATGTGGTGTTCTGAGTATTCTCATAGGCTCCTGATGAAAATATAATTGGTAAAACTTTTGGAAAACAATTTGTAAATTTATATCATTTTTTTAAGTTCAACATTACTAATTTAGTAACAAGATATTTATTCCAGCATGCTCACAGTCATAATGATGAGAGCAAGAAAATAGAAACAATCTAAAAATAGAGAAATTATTAGATAAGTCATAATACCTCTAAAAGATGGGACATCATGCCACCATTTAAAATAATATATTTAATACATGCACACACATGCTTAGAGGAGCACAAGTCACCATTGCAAAGATATGGGACTAACCTAAGTGCCTATAAACCAACAAATAGATGGAGAAAATATGGTATATGCATACACCATGGAATACTACTCAGCCAAAAAGGAATGAAATAATGTCTTTTGAAACAACTTGAATGGAGTTGGAGATGATTATTCTAAGTGAAGTAACTCAGGAATGGAAAGCCAAATATTTCTTGTTCTCACTTATTAGTGGGAGCTAAGCTATGAGGATGCAAAGGCATAGCAATAATATCATGAACTCTGGAGACTGGGAGAGGGAAGGTTGTGAAAGGGATGAGGAAAAAATGACTACATATTGCATATAGTATACACTACTCAGGTGATTGGTGCACTAAAATCTCAGAAATTACTGCAAAGGAAATTATCCATGTAACCCAAAACCACCTGTGCCCCTGAAACAATTGAAATAAAAAATTTAAAATCTTAAAAATAAAATAATATCTTTCAAAACTTTTAGTGACATCAAAATACAAGTTTAGGGGAAAAAATAAGTGAAGCAATATGTTAATGATAGATGATTCTAAACTGTTTCAGTGAATATAAATTCCAACCCCCGTATCCAAAAGATAGCCAAGTTAACAACCTATCTTTTGCAATTGCTACCTATGTGATGCTAAGAATTTGGCATAACCTTTCTCTGCCTCAGTCAACTGTAAAACTGAGAAAACAATATCACATATTAAGTTGTCAAGAGAATTAAGAGGATAACAGACATAAAGGGCTTAGGAGTTTCCATCACATAGCATATGAAATGTTTGCATGTTATTATAACCCTATGAGCTGAGTGTGTGATTATTATCTTTCATCCCTGTCAAATGTCATTTTAGAAACTGTATATCATGAAACCATTAGAAATTATTGATATAATCACTTATTAGTGCCAAATACATATTTAAAGATTAAGCTACCTCCTTCCCCTTCTCTACTTGTAATTACCTGGATAACTCTTTAGAAAACAGAAAGGTAAAATAAACTAGCTTTTCTTAAAACCATTGTCTTACAATTTAGAATCAACACTAAAAGTTTTGAAGGTTCTAGACTTCTAGAATAATGATTGTGCCAGGAGGTATCCCAAGCTTTAGATCTCTGTGTAGAATAAGGGTTTTTTGTGTTGTCTGTCTCTAATGCCTTCACAGCAATCTTAGCTCTTAGCTCTTGACTAAACTGTTGCTTCATATTTAATATTATTATAGATATTGCTCTATCCACTATCAAGACAAAATCTAATGTCAACACATTTAACTCATTTTCTGTCTTCTGTTACATTGGGCAGGTTACAGAAATAAATAAAGACCTCTATAGTCAGACAAAATCTATACTATATTTTGTACTTTTCATGCATAATAATAAATGTAAATGCTTTGTGTAAAACTGTCATAGTGATGTGTATTTGAATGAGGGATGTGTGAAGTGGTGAGTTTATTTTTTCTTCCGACCCCTTTCTACCTTTTGTACCTCTGTGAATTTGTGAAATTTTCTAAAATGAGCATGCCTTGCATTTGTAAGAAGAAAAGGACTATAAACTGAAAGGCTTATAAGCCTTTTAAGGAAAAGAATTAGCAATTATATTTTTTACAGTAGCATTATATTTTCTGATTTCCTATGGAGACATGTTGAATTATATTGTTCCTCAACCACAAAGTGTTTTTCAGTGTTTACCTGCTGTATTTAAAGGAATGCCTCCAGTAAAATGCAGCTTCATTTAGGGTGATATTTTACATTACTTCTGTGCCTGAATGATGCAACAGGAATAGAAACACCAGAATTACACACTTTGCTCATATACAACTCAAGGTGCATAAACACATATGGACAGAAACACAAATTTTGTAGCAATTTTAGAGTTTTCCCTTAGAGAGCAGTTATTTTCCTCTGCACATTCATTCTTCTTTCATATATTTGATATGCAAGCACACACAATTTCCTGAGTGAATATGGATATACATCTGTTTCCAGGGGACATATGTATGATGTAGCTGAAGGCTGCAACTATGTGTACTCATATTTGGCAAGACATCTGGGTAGATTTATTTTACCTAATTTGACTTTGCAAAATCCATCTATATCCCTTGAACTTGGGAGTATTTAAATCAATTGCAGCCTCTTGATTCTGCCCTGCCATGAGATTTACGTCATTATGCACATTTTATCATAGTTATGTATCATCGTTATAATTGAATATATAAGGGAGAGTCATTATAAATTTTAACTGTATAACTTGGAAAATCTTTCTTTATTGTTTAAGTCCCTGCTCCATGTAGTGGTTTTTAAATAGAGTGCCACAACGTGGCTTTGTGATATGACACTGTAAGGGACTTGATTGTAACTTGCTTGACAATAAGCAAGACACCACATACTCTGATTTCCTATATTTCTGACTACTTAATTGGAACAGAAGCATGCTGATTGCATGCCAGGCAATATGCTTGCGACTTGGGATATAGGATTGCATAAGAGATGTTAGTGTTTTCTAGAAATTCAACATACAGTAGAAAAAAATAACTAAATCTTAACCAGTTAGGTTCTATAATCCATGTTATGAGTGTCACAAAGTTTAGAGGAGACAACTGAGGGTGGAGCCAAAAAGAAAAGATGACATATGTCAGCAAAAACCTGTTCATAAGGGAGCCACTTTAGAGGTGTCTGTATTAGGCCATTTTAACAGTGCTGTAATGGACTGCCTAAGGATGGGTAATTTATAAAGGAAAGAGGTTTAATTGACTCACAGTTCTGCATGGCTGGGAGGCATCAGGAAACTTAGAATCATGGCAGAAGGAGAAGCAAGCAACTTCTTCACAAGGCAGCAGGAAAGAGATTAAGCAAAAGCCAAAGATCCCTTTACAAAATCAACAGATCTCTTGAAAACTCATTTGCTATTATAAGAACAGCATGGGGGAAACTGCCGCCATGGTCCAATCACCTGCCACTTTGTCCCTCCCTCAACACATGGTGATTGCAATTGAAGATGAGATTTGGGTGGGAAAACAGAGCCAAACCATATTCTTCTGCCCCTGGCCCCTCACAAATCTCATGTCCTCACATCTCAAAATCCAATGTACCTTCTCAACAGTCCCCCAAAGTGTCATCACATTTCGACATTAACTCAGAAGTCCACAGTCGAAAGTCTCATCTGAGACAAGGCATGTCCCTTCCACTTAGAAGCCTATAAAAAAAAAAATTAAAAGCAAGTTAACTACTTTCAAGAAACAATGAGTCTACAGGCATTGAGTGAATGCTGCCATTCCAAATGGGAGAAATTGGCCAAAACAAAGGAGCTATAGGCCCCATGCAAGTCTGAAATAGAGTGGGACAGTCATTAATTCGTAAAGGTCCAAAGGTCCTTTTGTCTTCATGTCTCACATCCCAGGGCATGTTGATGCAAAGGTGGGCTCCCATGGCCTTAGTGCATTTTACCTTGGCCCCTTTCAGCCACAGCTGGAGCTGGAGTGGCTGAGGCAGAGGTCACCAAGTCCCTAGGCTGCACAATGCAGTCCTGGGGCCATGGGACTGGCCAATGAAACCAATTTTTCCTCCTAGTCCTCCAGGCCTGTGATGGGAGGGGCTGCCACGAAGGTCTCTGATATGCCCTGGAGACATTTTCCCCATTGTCTTGGCTATTAGCATTCAGCTCCTTGTTATTTATGCAAATTTCTGCAGCTATCTTGAATTTGTCCCCAGAAAATATGTTTTTCTTTTCTACCACATGGTCAAAATGAAAATTTTCCCAACTTTTACACTCTGCTTCTCCTTTAAACATAAATTCCAATTTCAGATACTCTCCCTGAAATTCAAAGATCCACAGATCTCTAAAGCAGGGGCAAAATGCCATCATTCTCTTTGCCAAAGCATAGCCAAGGGTGACGTTCATTCAAGTTCCCAATGAGTTCCTTATTTTCAACTGCAACCACCTCAGCCTTAACTTCATTGTTCATATCAATATCAGCATTTTGGTCAAAACTATTCAGTAAGTCTCTAGGAGGTTCCAAACATACCTCATCTTCCTGTCTTTTTCGGAGCCCTCCAAACTGTTCCAACCTCTGCTGGTTACCCAGGTCCAAAGTCGCTCCCACATTTCAGGTTATCTTTATAGTGGTGTCCCACTCTCTGGAATACTGATTTTCTATATTAGTTCATTTTCACACTGCTATACAGACCTGCCTGAGACAGTAATTTATAAATAAAAAAGTTGAATTGACTCACAGTTCTGCATGAATGGGGAGGCATCAGGAAACTTATAATCACAGCAGAAAATCTATTTGAAATAAATGTTAATACTGAGCCCATGTGAGTATGGAAACTCAGTCCAAGAGATGTTATCAGGAAGTATGGGAATCCTCGATTCTTGTTTAACATGTGAGAAAGAATCTGGCCAAGAGACAATTAGTAATATAAACCAAGGAGATAAGAGTACAGTCTAAGAGAGAAGCAGGCTGACCCAGCTAGAAAGATGCCTCGAGCTGGTCTGACTGGAAAAAATGCAGTAGCAGTATTTATTTCAAGAGAGAGTACACTCTGGAAGATGAGGCAGAGAGGATGCTCAAAGCGAGAATGAGCCAACAGTAGCTGATGTTGGAGGACTCTCTTCATGAGGGTCTTAAACGTGATTATTCATACAGGGGCATGAGTGTGTGTCCCTTGCAATCATGTTTTAGGTGGTCCCCTTGGGAACACATGATCTGTGGTTGCACATGCTAGCACACATGCTGCATCTCTCATTAGCATTTAAAATCTCAACCCAGAGATATTTTTTAACAAAGGGCTACTCGAGGGCAAGTTATTGGATAAGTGTGCATGCTCCTCATTGGGGAAAGTCTCTACCATGGTTATCTTCAATTAGTGCCTGATAAGACCCCTTCAGGTTTGGAGGAGTCTAGCCACAGGCTAGAAGTAGACAGTGTAGATATTATATTTTCTGCTGTCACCTGGTAACATCTCTAGGACTTCTTTTCCCAGAGGCTTCCTCTCTGGCTCCCTTCTGGCTATCTGCTTACTCTAATAGAGAGACTAAGTAATAAGTCCAAGCTAATATTTCCAATTAGAGCTAAGGGAAGAATCAAAGATCTTTCTGGAAACCACGTATAGTTCACTAAACCTTGTAAATGGAACAAGGAACAATCTTTTAGGAACTATAAATTATGATTCTTTTTCCTATCCTGTAGCCTCCTCTACCTCTCAAATGACATCTAATACATTGCCGCTTCCTGCACTTAAACAAAGCATATCCAAAAAGTATGGCCCATGTGGAGGAATGTTTAATAACCCCAGCACATTCCTAATAAATATTTTTGATGTGCTCCCTCATTCTCTCAACTATGCCCCTGGCCCAAGAAATGCCATGAGACACACATTTGCAGTCATATTCACTCATGTCCTCATGATCACATTAGCTTTACCTCACTATGCAAATGCAAAGGATGGAAGGCTATCTTTTCCACATTTGCTGTTCTCTCAGGAAGAGTGTTGAAGAATTCTGCCATCACCATAATCATGTATTCCATGATTCTGATTAGATCAATCTAGTTATATTTTCATTTTTTATTGTTATTTATTTACAACTGCCAATCGAGGCTTTACATGCCATTATACGTTTAGCACTATACTTTGTAACAGACAGGGATGCCAACTCTTAGCAAAAGATTATAAATACGATATAGATAACAATGCCTTTTAGTGTCCACAGTGACTTAAGCCAAACTGCAAAGGCTGAGTGAACAATCCCCACAAGACTGACCTCACTTCAGATAACAGCCATGAGCTGGGTGTCTCCAGGACTACTTCTACTTCAGACTAGCTGGGTATAAATTTGCGGGTTCTCATGACCACCCTCAGGTATGATAATTTACTAGAATAACCCACAGAACTCAGTAAAAGCACTATATATGCAAATCAGCATTATGATAGTGAAAAGGCTGAAAATCAGCCAAGAAAAGAGACACACAGGGCAGAGTCCCAGAGAGATCCACGTGCAGAACTTCCAGTCATCCTCTCTCTTGGAATCATGGACAGGTTTAGCTTCTTTTGGCCACAATGCATGACAATATGTGAACAATACCCCCCAGAATGCTCACCGGAGTCTTTGGTGTCTTCAGTTCTTACTTTAGTTTGATCCCCTCATGCCTGCCTGGCTGGCCTTTAGTTTGCAACCGCTCCTGGAGATTTACAGCAATACTTTGAGTCTCCATTGTCTCTGGAGGTCAGGACTGATATCATTGACCCTAAGCCCTCACTATACTTCACAGTGTTAAGCTGCACAGTGGGCAAAGTCCCTGGGCAAAAAATATTCTTAACAAGAGAATATTCCAGGGCTCTCTCTCAGAAAGGGTCCTACACAGTGGCCCATAAATTTTACTTAAGAAACTGATAATATTTATAATACCTTTATTTAGTTTGTTCTCATCAAACTTTATTCCTTCAGCCAAAGCTCAGTGACAGGTAAGTAACAACTATGACATATTTCCCTTTTATGCCCAGTACATGTGTCTCTGGAATATGTCAGGCACCTTTTTCACATTTGTGTAAAGCAGTTATCATTCGTAAATTACTAGTGTCCCCACTTTGAGAGGTGTGGGAATGGGGGTGGATGGAAAGAGTAGTATGATTTTTCAACCTAGTATTTGCCATTGAGTTTTTTTCAGGTTGAGGCACATAGTATAGCTTCCTGTAATCTAAATTATATAGCTGGGCATTTACATTACTTTCTCAATATCTAAACTGATGTTCTTTTCAGGAAATGATAATTGAGCATTTGATGAATTTGAGTAATTTTCACAATGAATGTGTATTTAATAAACATGTACTAGCTAAAATGGGCATTCCTAATATGCAGGAGGCACTCTGAATATGAAAGTATTAGTTGACTCTAGGGCTGTACTTATTGAGTTAAACACACAGGCTGAAATACAAAAAAATTATCACAATTAAAACAGAATTCTAGCTACAGACAATGCTTGTTTTTCTTTGTGGATGTAGATATTAGTTTTTGGGCCATATCAGAAAAAATATTAACCTTTAGACAAAAGGTCTGTCTGAAATAAGAAAATGTTTGAGCATTTTCTTGCACAAACATTTTCTTATTTCTCTATAATCTGGGCAGGAAGCAGCCCCCCAATTGCAAACCTCAGGCAACAATACACTAACTGTAAAGAACACGTATTCTTAGAACAAATAGAAATTTACCTCTTCTATCCTCAAACACACATAATTTACTATAGAGTCTAAGTATTCATTCCAGATATAGACAACTCTCTAAGAAATGAATTCTGAAAAACATTCTTATTATATTTGAACCACCATTTCTAAACTTGCCAGGCATTTTGGCTCCCATTTGTGTATCCTTTCTACTGTAGGAAATGTACTCTACTTACCTATACAGATCTATGTCACTTAATAAGAGGTATATGTTCTGATAAATGTGTCCTTAGGCAATTTTGTCACTGAATGAACATCACAGGATGGATTTATACAAACCTAAGTGGTACAGCCTATTACACACCTAGGCTGTACTGCATAGCCTGTTGCTCCTCTGCTACTGATCTGTGTGGGAGTTCACTGTGCTAACTACTGTAGGCCATTGTAATACATGGTAAATATTGGTGTATCTAAACATTGAAATGGTACAGTGTGGGGATTCAGTCGGGCTGATAGGAGAAATTTTAGTTATTGAGAATATACACAAACCCGTTTGGAAGGCCTAAAGATTTTTTCTATAGTTCTTGGCTGAAAGCAGCCTTGTCTCCTTAGTTAGATGAAGTAGAGTAGAAACAAAGGAATGTGAGGAATTTACCTAATTTGTTTACTCATGTGGTTCTAAAATTAACCTTTGATTATTCCCAATGGCTCTCTTAGGGGGACGTAGACCAGGGATATTACTCACTAATGGTGTTTGCTTGAGGCTTCATAACCTGTCCTTTAATCTTTAACCTCTGGTGGTGTTGACTCAGATTTTGTCATTTAATGTGTACTGAATAAAGGCCTGGGAGGCCAGCATGTCAGGCCCCATGGCTGCTATCTCTGTACAGCACTCTCCTCCAGTGCCTGTAAGAGTCTGCAGGACACACCCTACTCAATTCACTGTATTCTGTGTGTGAGTGAATGTTTTCATCCATTGCTGAGTCAGAGTCTGCAGGACACACCCCCACGGGTGGTGGACCCCAGCAGTACAGTAAAAGTAAAGTTAAAGATAGAAGACTGTTCACCTGTATAGGGCACATACAATGAATAGAGTTTGCAGAACTGGAAGTTGTTCTGGGTGAGTCAGGGAGTGAGAGATGAGTGAATGTTAAGGCCTAGGACAGTAATATACACTACAGTAGACTTTACAAACACTACTTATGCTACACTAAATTTATCAAAGACATTTTTTCTTCAGTTATAAATTAACTTTAGCTTCCTATAACGTTTCCACTTTACAAACATTTTAATATTTTTAACTTTGTGGCTCTTGTAATAACACTTAGCTTAAAACACAAACACATTGTACAGTTATACAAAAATATATTCTTTATATCCTCATTCTACATTCTTTTCTATATATGTTTCCTTTCTTTATATCCTTATTCTATAAGGCTTTTTCTTTTTCAAATTTATTTGCTTTTTTACTTGTTAAAACTTTTTGTTATAAATTAATACACAAGCATACACATTAGCCTAGGCCTACACAGGGTCAGGATTATCAATACCACTGTTTTTCATTCTACATTTTGTCCTTCTGGGCCAATTAAGCTGTCATCTCCCCTGATGACGATGCCTTCTTCTGGATACCTCCTGAAGGACCTATCTGAGACTATTTATTTTTTTAATTTTTTACATTTTCGGGTAATTTTTAATCTCAATACATTTAAGGAGCACACACTAAAATAATGATAAAGAGTATAGTGAATATATAAATCAATGATTTAACTGTTTATTATTATTATCAAGTATTATATCCTATACATACTTGTATGTGTGATAATTTTACGTGATTGGCAGCAGAGTAGATTTGTTTATACTGGCATCCTCACAGACATATGAGTAGTACATGCAGCCAGTTACAACAGCTGCAATGTCACCAGGTGATAGGGGTTTTCAGCAACTTTATAAACTTCTTAGACCACCATCATATATGCCTCAGTGTAACCAAAATGTTCAGATGCAGTACATGATTGTATTCTCATCTTGCCCTTCACCAACCAACCAGCAAAGTCTCTGATTCTCTCTTCCCACTGATTCTGTTAATATTTTGGGTTTACTTCTAGTCTTCTGTGGTTTCAGTGCTGTTCATAGAGTTATAAGTATATTTTGTTTGTTTGTTTGTTTGTTTTTGAGATGGAGTCTTGCTCTGTCCCCCAGGCTGGAGGGAGTGGCACAATCTTGGCCCACTGCAACCTCTGCTTCCCAGGTTCAAGCAATTCTACTGTGACAGCTTCTCAAGTAGCTGGGATTACAGGCATGCACCACCACACCCGAATCATTTTTCTATTTTCAGTAGAGACAGAGTTTCACCATGTTGGCCAGGCTGGTCTCAAACTGCTGACCTCAAGTGATCCACCTGCTTTGGTCTCCCAAATTGCTGGAATTAAAAGTGTGAGCCGCCGTGCCTGGCCATATGTATGTATTTCTGTGTATTCGCTATTGTTCTCCCTTTTGAACCCTGAGATGGGTACTCTCATCACACTTTCCATCTTCTCCAACATCAATCACAGTATTTGGTACAGAGTAGCAGCACAATAAGTGGCTGATGAATCCGTGAGAAAGTGAAATAAAAACTAATGCTTTCAAATAGGTTTTTATTAAAGGAGGCATATGCAGCTTTCAGATGGAACTGACAAAGATTGTTCTTCAATACTCTGAATAAATAATATCAAATTATAATCCATTAAAATATGCTTAGGCAGCTGAGGTAATATAGTCAAATTATATTTTTCAGAGTAACGAAAGAGATAGATAATTAACACGGTTCTCAGATTTACTGATTAATATTAGATGTGCTAAATAACTCTGTGATCTTAAGGTATGATTTTGACAAGTGTTGAGTACCTGTGATACTGATTAAAGAGGAATTCAGATACTCTACATGACAGATGTGCCGGATGGCAAAGTTAAGGTAGATACCTCAAATTTTAGAAACATAACTTATATTTTATTGAAGCAGAAATACAATTATTTTATGCCTGGACGTTCTGAGAGATGGACCAGTATTCCATCTAAAAAAGTGTTCCATCAAAAAAGGAGCTTTACATCTGTTCAAGCATTCAAAAAAATACCAACAAAGTACAATGTTAAGCCCCAGAATTCCATTTTAAACAGCATGGAAAAGATTATTCCACTTTGTACATTGTTTTTTGGAACAGGTTTTCTGATCTAAACAAATCTCAATATAATTACTGCAGAACATCTAATTTTAAATATTATTGCAATATTAGGTGGGCCTATTGGGATAAATTAGCTGTCTGGTGTGATGGTAATGAGGTTTTTTATTAGGTCAGGGTCATAAGAATATTTATGAATTATCTCAGTTTTAAGTTTGAATAAACTGTTTTACCTCTTGTCTTTTCCCCCCATATCCATATCTAGAAAAAAAGACATAACTTTTTTTTTAAATGGGCACTTCATGACCTGCCATCAGATAGCAGAAGGCATTTATATGCTTATTTTACTTGAAATGGGTCACTGGCATAATTATAGGCCAGTAATCACTGGAAGAGGTTGGTGATAAAATGAAAAGAGTTATACTTGCCCCATAGAGCAGGTATGCATTCCTAGGCCATACCCACCTTCCAGCTAATGAGAAACTCTCCCGTCATGCACAAACCAGTCTATGCAGGAATTTCGCTAATATATCCTATGGAAAAAAGGTTAAGTTCAGACGTCCTGGGTTAACTGATAGCCTAGTTGGAATCAGGGGCCTACATTGCTCTGCATTAGAAAAGACAAAAACTAGGGAGGAGGAAAGGAATCAAGAGGAGAAGCAAATTTGCTTGAATGCTAGATCTCCAGTTGATGGAATGAGTCAGAACATTTTAGAAATGGACAATTGTAATATAAAATTATAAGCTGTTAGTGAGGTGATTGAGGATTAATATAAAAAGGAGGGACTGTATTTTGTGTCTGGGATGACAAAATGTGAAGTAGGACATGATAATAAGATAAATTGGCCTTAATATTGAATTAATACCTAAGAAAACTGATGTAGAGCCATGGATAGGATGGGAATATTGTATCCCTTCGAATTTAATGATGCGTTAGTAATAGCATTAGATTTTCCAGAAGACATGAAATATGTCAGTTTGAGTTTTAAAAGTCAAGATAAGCTGAATTTAGGGTTATGTTAGCAGTAGCAGGAGGATGTTGTAAGACTAAGCAATGAAATAAAATAGTGTTTGTGATAACACAGACACACACACACACACCTTCCCATCTACAACCAATGTGTATATCTATGTATCTGTCTACCTATTTATTATGTTACATATTTATTATACCACAATCTCTTTCTACATAACTTTAATTGATATTTGAATGAAAACACTTATTGAGTGCATATTATGTGTTGTCCATCGTTCCAGCATTTCTCATAAGTAGACTCAATCCTGACAATGCCCCTCTGAGACATGAATGTTACTGTTCTTATTTTACACATGAGGAAACTAAGACAGCTAAAGAATTAGCCTAAGGTCATATGGCAAGTAATGACAGAGCAGGGATTTTAATCCAGTCTATCTCTAAAAGTTGAGAATCAGAACTATTCTCTGGTGTATGCCAACTGAGCCCAGTTTCCTGGTGTATACATTCCTGGCCACTATCATAGAGCTCATTACGAAGTGTATTGCTGATTATCTTATAGAATTTAGTAGGAAATTTAAAACTAATTTGTTTAGGAGGTGTCAAACTTCTAAATGTACAATATTCATTCCTTCCAAAAGTCTATATGATATTGAAGAAGCAGTCTATTTTTTGTTGGAAAAATAATTTCTGAAGAGCCAGAGTTTCTTTTATACAAATCCTGGCTTCACCTCTTATTGATTTTGTGACATTTAGCAAATAACATAAACTTTATTATATTTTAATATCTCCATACATAAAAAAGGGCCTTTAATATGTATTTCATAAGGTTATTGTAAGGACAAAAATAGTAAATATAAGTTAAGCTTTCAGAACAATGTCTACAACAGAGAAACCAATTAAAAACATTAGTTATTTTTATATCATTGTGATTATAAAGTGGGAGTAATAGGGAAATGAGAGCTGAAAATAGAATCATGGAGATTTTCATCAGGTTATCTTATGAAATGGTCCAGGAACATCTATTCTGGCCAAAAGGCCTTTTATTGATTAGAGTAAATGAAAAAGGGAGAGGTTTTGATGCTGCGTAACTTGTAAAATGTATCTTATATTTTTAATAAAATTAAAAGGAATTTATAAAGTTGTGGAACTCTGATAATAAACTTTTATTAGTACCAATGACTATATTGATTTTGGGGCAGAAGTGTTTGGTATCACATCTTTATGTCCAAAGCATAATTTAAAAAGTAATTGTGTTTTCCATTTTCAAATGTCATTTTTACTCATATTAATCATAAAGAGGGAAGCATTATTTTCAGGTTATGTTTTACGTATTGTTACAGGAATAACAACACAATGATGTTATAGGTGTAACAATACATATAACATCACTTACTGAGAATTTACTGTGGGTATCACACCGTGTGAGGTGACGTGGATATGGGTATCAATGAAGAGATAGACCTGTGCATCAACATGTATGAAATCAATTTAATTTGGGCTCAATAAACATACCAAATACTAACAAAGTAAATATTAGAAAATGTGGAACTTAAAAGTAGCTTTCTACTCAACAGTTGAGAGTTACTTTAAGCCTTGGATACATTCTGAATTTGATTTTGCAACGAATGCCCTCAAGAATTCTTTTCAGAGAGCACTAAGTTATTACTTCTCTAATTTTAAAATATTTAGTTCAAGTCATTTTGAAAATCAGTCAGTCAGCTCTTAATTTCTCCTTATTATTTCACATTTTAAATTTTTCCCTAAAGAATTGAGTAAATTGATAGCTTGTTTAAGAAAATCAATCAAAAAATTCCCTCTGAAGATATATATGTTAAATCTTGTACTTCATTTGGTGCAGAATTATTTACTGGGAATTATTAGATATAAACATAGTATCATATTATTTTAATTATTTATGATAAAATCTGCTTATCAATGAACTTGCAGGTTACTTAAGAACAAAATCAAGTAAAATTATAATGGTTGTGTGCTTTCCAGTGATGATTTTTGTTTCTTAACAGTACCCTTTGTTAATCCTGGGTATTCCATGCATGGTGTGCTGAATCTTCTAAAAAATCTGTTACTTCACATATTTCAAATGGAGTGGTAAGCAGTCTCTAGAACTATTTCCACACCCTGCAACTTCATGTTAACTCCTTGCTGTTTTGCCTAACCCCTTACTTATCCACCTTGCTTTGATATCTATAATCCATTTCAGCAAAATATTAATACCCAAGGTCTCAATATATTCCCATTATTTTGCTTTGACCTATTGTATTTCATATGATGCTCTGATATCTGTTTCTGCTTTTCTATTCTGTTATCTCCTTTATTATATCTTTTGTTCTTTATCATTCGTTGCTTTATTTTCCTGAATTTTTCCAATTTTACAGAGTTTTGAGTAAGTATTAGGATATAAACATTGTGCAATGTACTAAGGAATAAATATAATTATTTAAGATGAAAACCCTTAATTCTAGGAATTAATAGTCTAACTGGCATTCCAGTTGGTACATAGTGACCAGGACAAGACATTCCTACTTGATACATACTGACCAGACAATATATTACATAACAAGCAAATGACAGATGCAAATAATTGTGCCAATAAGTTCCAAATATATTTTTAACCCTCACATGAATTCTGTAAGGTCATCATGAATCTATTTTTGTATGAGGTCATGAGCAGATAATTTTAGCTTGCAGAATACCGATAGGCACCACTCTTCTGACCACAATACCATTCTCTCTCCACTGAGGTTGTCAATGAGAGAAAACAAAAGGTCAACTAATGGTAAAGAAGACTTTTAATATTCTCTGTTCCGGAATGAGAGACTGCAAGCAGTTGACTGCTTCATTTCTGGTAGTACATTCCCCTTTGCAAATTACTAATATTCAATTGCATCTGAAGTTAGAACATACCATTATATTACTCTACAGATTAAGCAATAATCCTTACCCTCAAGAGGCTAAGATAAATAATATTATGAAGCAATTTTCCAAAAAACAACTCATTTGTTCATGGTAGAAACATTCTAAAAATGATCGTGTACCTCAATTGTCAAGAGCTGTTACTGTCTTAGCTACAGCAGCTGCCACGTACTTTTTCTGTTTTATAATCTAAAGAGTACACATGTCAACAGCCATTGCTGTCCTAGCTACACCAGCTTCTGTGTACTTTTTTCTGTTTTATAGTCTGAACCGTATATATATATGTATAGTGGACAATTCCAAATGCTGATGAATGAAATTTTCTTATAGTCCACCTGTACATTATATAAACATAAATATATTTAATTTCTCTTAACTCTAAACTTAATAGAGAAAACTAAGTATGAAACATACAAAGTTTGCAAAGTCAAAACAAGTAGCTTGAGGTACCTGTTGGTCGCTTTGTATTTATGAAATCAATTTGATTTCTGTACTTAGAAAATGAAGTTGGCTGTGAAATGCAGACCTTAAATAATGTAAATTGTAGGACACAGAGGGTGATTTTTCAATCTAGGCTTAAGCAATTTAGTAAAGCCAGATTTTGTTTCAGAATGATCAGAAACCTGAGCTACTTTTATTTTGTTGCATTTTCTTCACTAGTCTATGCCTCGTATCTTCATAGTCTAAGGTAACTCACCTACACCATGTTCCCACTGGCCAGAAAACCTTTGCATAATCATACCTGAGTGCAAGAGAACCAGAAATAATGGACCCTACTTCAATGTGGCTGTCTAGCCAGGAAAAAAAAAAATGAATTCTAATCATAGAGACAACTTTCAGTTTGTATCATAGGCTCATCATCTTAGCTCTCAGTGTTGCCCAGAATAAATTATATTTTAAAATCTATGAATGCATCACTCCAGCAGTAATCTGTCAACATCACATGGGTTTCCATTTTTTGATGGGCTACTTATTTTTAATTTACATCTATTGTATTCAGTGAAGGTAGTTCCGTACTTTGATGCTTTGAACTTGGTTGAGAATAGTTTATGATTTAAGATTAATTTTTATAAATAGCCCATGTATGCAAAAGAAGAATATACATCCACTAATTATCTAGTGCAGAAATATACACTAGATCAAGCTTATTAATTGTACAGTTGTACTGGCACGAATTTAAATCTACATTATTTTTGTTTGATTGCAAAATAGCTGACAGATGAGTTGTTAAATCTTCTTAGATCAAGGATGGCTCAGTTGCTCCAAGCAATCTTACCATTTATTGCTGTACATATTTTCAGCCTACTGTTTAGGTGCACACACATACAGTTTTTGCATATTTCTGTCATTTTATGTACTGCCTTGTAACAAATATAGCTTTTCAATGGAAAGATTTCATCTTTTTCCAGTTATTATTTGTTTGCATGATAATTTCCCATTCTTTTTGCTTTCCAAATCTCATAGAACTGACCTGCATTTAAAATTCTCAGAAGTTGAAGCCAAATTCTCTCTTCCAGTCACCATACAGGTCTTGGGGAAGACAGAAACTGTCTTGATTTTTTTTTTTGGTGTTGGTAGGAAAATCTCACCCACATCCGTATTTCCATATTTGAGCATCACTCTTTGTGTTTAGGTCTCAGTTCAGGCTCCTGTTTGTTGGTGCCAAAGATCTGCCCACTGTGGTCTTTCTGTCAGGAGTGCCAGCCCCTTATTCTGAATCAAGATGAGTGACCACAGGGTGGAGCAATTTCGGTGACTGGTGGCATCTGACTTCCCGCTCATGGATGCTTCACTTCTAGTGATTTGCTATTCTCTGATCAAAGCAAATAATTTTCTTTAGGAAAACTAGTTCTACATGTATCATATATATCTTTCTATTTTATTTATTTCACCCTCAATATCTCTGGTCTGTGTCTTTAATGAGCTCTAAAAGTAAATTTCATATAGATTCCAATAGACACATTATCAAATCCAGCCTAAATAACTCCAACCTCACATCCATGGCCCCCACCACATGCTGGGCTGTCTTCTCTCTGTGCTGTAATTACACTTGATGGAAAACTGTCCTGCTTCCTCCTACCCTAGTGTGTTTGCAGGTACATCATATCTTTTGCCTTGGGAGGCGTTTCCTTTTACTCTATCTGCCCCTTTTACACATTTCTCCAACTTCAGCGTGATCAACCCTTTCTCAACACAAACTCTCTGACCTCCCTTTCCTTATCAAATCCCTGCTAGAAATTCTCAGCACAACTGCAAAGACTTTAGAAGAATTGTTATATTTCCGTGGGTTTGGGAGAGCTTGTGTCTCTTTATGCATATGTTTGTGTTGAGTAAGTGTGCTGTAAAGAAATGGACCCTGTGTGTCAGACTCTGTGTGACAGCAAGTTTCATATCTCCAGTACTCACCACAGTGCCTAACACAGAATGAACTGTAAATGTGTATGTGTGTGTGTTTCATAAGTTAAATCAAGAGAATAATCTACTTAAATGACAAAGTGAAGGAAAGAGTCTTGATAATATTTTTCCATTTAAATGCACAGTGTTTTCTGAGATATTAATATATTTTTCTTTACAAGTTGTATATATATATACACATATATATATATAAATTTTTTTTGAGATGGACTATTTACAAGAGGGCTGTGTGTTAGCATCTCTAGAAATTCACTGGCACCTCAATGTATTTGAGGACAGCCTTTAAATTATTTTATGAATAATGGATTTGACTTTACTGTATCAATGTTATAGAGACAATTAGAAACTAAATAAAACTTTCTTATTTTTCAAAGGACTATGGTTTCTTGGAACTAGCATATATTTTTGGAGACTAATTAATTTAGTGCCTGCCATACTCATAGGATTTAAAAATACACCCCAAAATAAATGTGTTACTAATTTTACTTTAGAAAAAAACATTTTTTAACATCAATTGGGTGTAACACAAAATGTAAAACTCAAGTCCCTCTCTGATTTTCTATTTTTAAGAGGATGAGTACATTTGATTTCAGATTTGAGATAGAGTAAATAGACAAAATGTTCCATATGTTTTATTGGAGAAGCCAACTATTTTTAATGCATTTTCAAAAATATTATTTCCTCACCAAATCAGTACATTTCTAAGAACCCCCTCAATGTGATGGTTTTGTTGTGAGTTTCTTCGGTCGTTGCTATGATCATAAATGACACTGATGACAGTTCAAAAAACACCATTTCTTCCTTCAATGAGTTTACTGTATACACTTTAGATGGAAGGCAATATACATTCATGAATAAAAAATGACATTAAAGGACAGAGTAAATGTTAAAATAACAGTGAAATCATAATTAAAAGTTAATTATCATTTCAATATAGGAGACATTTTCTTCCTATTAGTTATTGCACAGTGAAAATTTCAGAGAAAAATTTACAAAGACAGATTTAATTTGCACAAATGATTACATTAGCACAGTTAAGGGACATTAACAATTAGTCTGTATGTTCAACATGAAAACAATCCTGCAGAGTTTTAATTGAAGGGATTTATGCATATTTAGTAGGCTTAATGTTGTGGCTTCTTGAATCACTCTGCTGTGTAATGTGGGTGGGGTGTGATTAGGTTGTAATAAGGCCAATTCACAGTGGTGCATCCACAATGAGAGTCCAGATGCCTGATCAGTCCAAATGGGACCCTGCTGAAGAAAAATGTTACAGCAGCAGAAAAGACTCTCTGCACTTGAATCCTTAGATGAGGGAGATATTCCTGAAATGAGCCTGTCTTGTTTTGGTGTAAATTTATTTTCTTGGGCAGAATGTAATGGGATATGCAATGGATTTTCCTCCCTTTTTCAGAATAGTGTGAAAAAGAAAAGGATATTGAGAATATCTATTTAAAAAAATTATAACCATGGTTTTACTGGCTTTGATGTCTATGAACAGCATATAAAATCCCAACAACTTTTGGCTCAATAATTTGAATATGGAAATTTGATGTAATGCAAATTAATATACAAAGATGTTCATTCTAGAAATATTTATATCTAGCAATATTTATAGTAGTGATATATTCAAAACAGGTATTAATTTGTGGATTAAAAGCTAACTAAACCATTGCACATTAAAATAGTTAAATATTCTATACTATAATTGTGATATGTAACATTATTCAAATGCCCAGAAGAATTACTTTCAAGAGAAAAGACAACATCTAAATGGCATTTGGAATACAAAACAAGATAAAACAAATAAATAATAAAAATAAACGTAATATACCAAAACATATTATTTATTAAGGTAAAGGTTTTTGTACATGATTTGCTTTCTTTATAGTTTGTATATATATTTCATAATAATTCTATTACTGTTAGGAATGGAATATAGATATAAATTGTTAAATAAAACCAAGATACATTTATAAATACTAAAATGAAAAAATACAAGCATGCATTTTCTTTTTAGAAAGATAATCAAGGGAATAATTGTAAGTTAAAACAATTTTATTATTAAAAGAAGCACTTAAGACTACACTGTATCTACATATTAAAATAGATCGAAAATATGTAGACATCAAATGGGATGGATGTTAGTACCTCTCAGTGGAAACCTGCTAATTTAGCTAAAATGGTTAGAGATAAACAATTAGAGCCAACTACATTTTATCTGGAATGTGGTTTCTTCTGCCCAAAACTCATTTAATGCTTTGAGATAACAATTCTGCAAATTACATTTACTCACTATCAGAAACCTCTCCAAAATTGAATAACATAAATAACATATGTCATATCATGTTTCATGACATGTTTCATGACAATGCAAGTAAACCTAATGTAATAGAAATCTTCCCATTCACCTTATTATAGCATTTTGGTTAAGTATACTATTAGAATATGAAAAAAATAATGCTGAGGAAATCATCATCAT
Source organism: Callithrix jacchus (assembly GCF_049354715.1). Lineage (NCBI taxonomy): Eukaryota > Metazoa > Chordata > Mammalia > Primates > Cebidae > Callithrix > Callithrix jacchus. Next base: position 182,539,060 of record NC_133503.1, read on the forward strand.
TTTTAGTCTTATTAGCAAACACATAAAAGCAATGATTAAATACCAAATAATGTGGTAATGCTTTTTTTCCTATTGTATTATATCTCTGTGTATATTAAAAGGGGAAAAAAGTAATTATCTTCTTCCCTGGTGGTATGCATAGCTTATTTATTAGCTGCACCATTTATTGAATATAAGGAGTGCTCTTTATTTTTCCTTCCCCAAATGCTATAATATTGAAAGTGTTTTAATAATTCCCATTTTATAATTTGGGAAATACATATGTGCATGAATGGTACATTTGTGTGTATCTACGTGTTGACTTCCTCATGCAACCATTATTTTTCCAAAAAGTTTACTTCATTTTAGTATTATGAAATGGATACTAGACAGTTGCATTACTACCAAAGTCTCAAGAATCAGGAACTGAGGGTTAGATGACATGATTTTAGATTTGTTGTAGAAAAACAGTATGTTTGACTGACCTTGTTAATATCTTTGGTGTTTAACTTTTCAGTAACTTTGTAGTCCTGGGCAAGAAAATGTAAGCTTTCTGCATCTCAATTCCTTCTTCTGAATTTTCAGGAAATATAAGTTACAAATTCAAAGAACCAATGCAAGATATATATTTATATCTCTCTATAGATATATATACACAGACATATATATACATACATATACACACATATATATATGCATGCCATATATATATGTATGTATGTGTGTGTGTGTATATATATATATATATATATATATATATATATATATATATATAACTGGGTGGGACAATATGACTGATATATATATATATACACACACACATTTATATATAAAACTCTACCTCCTTCCAACGTATATATGTGTGTGTGTATATATATATATACATATATATATATATATATATATATATATTCAGATCCATGTAGTATACAAAGATGATTTATAATTCATTCAACTGGAATATTTTGTATGAGCCAAGAGAGGATTTATCTTTATTTCTAGCATTATGTTTTGTATACATTGTGTAAGGAGGGTGGAATTTCTTAATTCAAACTACAATATGTGAGACAAAACTAAACAAATTTTAATGGGTTCATTAACCATTCAAATCTCCAAATAGTGAAAACCACAGCATAAATACCACACATATGATAATACAGTTTCTGTATTATCTGCCTAAAGAAAATGGGTTTATAGTTCTCTAAAGAACATAATGGATGTAGATGATCGTATCCAGAATGGTAAGGTGTTATTTATAATTTTTTCCAAACTACTCCCTCTGACTTTAGGTAGTTCTGAATTTTCTATAATTATTATTACTTCTTGTAAATAGATCAACAGATTTTTTATTAGCTGCTAAAAATTCTAATAATTAGTTGTATAAATTTGTAAAGTTTACTCTCCCAGTTTCTTGCTTGTGAATATTTTGCTGGACCTTTGAAACTGGAGTGATATAACCCTACCATTTTTTGAAATTTCCCTCAGGAGTATTTTAAAATAGTTTTTGCTTAGCTGAAAACAAATTTGATTGAAAATAACAGAAAGTCACTTGTACTGGATTAAGCAAATGGGTTTTACCACAAGCAAACAGGGGTATTTTAAGGTCTCCATGACATTGGCACCTGTTAGATAGACATGGCTGTCCCCACTGCTCTGCACATCTTAGCATCCTCTCTCACCAGCTTCTCCTGCTGCCTTTCACTGTCTCTCTGTATACAAAGGAGAAGATAACCACACAAATTTCCATGTTTAGAAATCCTCAGCTACAAAACTGTTACAATCTAATTGTCTGTGAAAAATGTTTCCCATTTTCTGGTGGAAAGAATCTAAACATCAAATGTAAACCCAAGTCATGAATGGGAAGAGCATATGACACTCAAAAAAAGTGTTTGAGGACCAACGAGGCGCCCTTGCCTTTGGTGAGTGGACAGTTATCAAAGAGAGGTGGTTGATTTACATGGCACAGTCACTCCAAATATGTCTGTTATGTTAACCTTAACTATTTGTCCAAGAGTTTTAATAACAACAGCATGTACACCTAATACAATCATTGCCTTTATTTTCTTTGTGAAGAAAGGCAGTAGAGACATTTAGGATGGAAAACAAGCTCCAACATTTCCTATTAAAATTACATTTTGTTTAAAGTTTTATTGTCTTTTCTATGATTTTCAATTCTGTAATTTCTCTTTCACAATACTTATTTTGACTCACTGATGTATATTGAGGATATCAAATTAACTGCATTAGAAAATAATAAAGGAAGATAGGCTTCAAAGAATGCTGAGAACACTCAAAAAATTTTGCCATATTTTTCTTAACACTGAACTATCATGCGGGGTTAACATCATTAATATGACATCTTGTTTTATAATTTCGGGGACTGATTCAACTTTTCACTTAGACACTGACTCATTTTTGGGGGAAAGGTGCTAAGCATCTTAAAATATTATATTTTTTAAGTTTATATTAACAAAGTTTCAAAAAACAAACTTAGTTAAAAAAGTTATCATGGGAAAATGTCATACAGATGGTGTAGGATGTTAGTGAAAATCAAATTCAGAGAAAAGAGAATTCATGTAAGCCTATGTTGTTCAGAAAGGGAGGAAAAATGTGACATTTCAGCAGGGAGTTTAGACAGATATGCACGATGTGGTATGTAGTTGAGGAAAGAATATCTGAAGACACACAGAAAGATAGTACAAGATCTATAGTAGAAAGATCCCTGTGTGAAACAGGGGTGCTTTTGTAACAAATGAGGAAAAGTAAAGTTTTGGAAATGCTGGTGAGGATTAGAGTCTGAATAGATACGTGGTCATAAATGTCAAGTATGTGGGAGGTTATCCTGCCCCAAATAGAAAGTTGCTGAAGATTTGTGATCAGGGTAATGAAACACTGAGAGGAGAGATACAATGCAATTCCTCTTTATTCCTTGGCCAGTTTGCTTGAATCAGAGTAGGAGAAATGAGAGAAAATAAATTGTTTATTGCAGAAAAATGAGTTTATACATGTAATAAAATTGCAAAAAGTGGTAAGGTTTTCAGGAAAAGACAATGCAATTTGGATCATTATTGGATAATATGCACTCAAAGAACCAGGGTCTCTCATGCAAACCATGTGAGATTCAAACTGTTCAAAGTATACACAAGGGTAAAAACAGCAAACGAAAGTGAAAGTTTTTTTTTTTTTTTAATATTTATCAAGCTTGTATGCTGATATGCAGAATAAAGAGACTTGATAGACTAGATGGGAACATATGACCGAGCTGAAGGGGAAAATAATCTGTATTCACTTTCTTCTTAGCTCATTCGTAGCTATGAAAAGGTATGACATTCTTACCAGCTACATAAAACGTCAAAATAGATGAAGGAGAATGGGAAGAGAGAGGAAGAGATTCCAAGAGAAGGATAGACTTTTCTAGGCCATTGAACCACTGTATGTATTGCAGGAGTGTAGAGAAACAACACCAGAGAAGGAGGTGACTGAGCAGCAGAAGAACTTGACCATAATAAAGCAGGGATTACAATCTGATTGGTGAGAGACTATCAGAATCTGCCTTGTGTCAGTGGTACCTATCTATATATGGATAAGGGAGACTGAACTTTATTTTCTTTATTTTTTATTATACTTTAAGTTCTGGGGTACATGGGCAGAACATGCAGGTTTGTTACATAGGTATACATATGTCATGGTGGCTTGCTGCATCCATCACCCATCATCTACATTATGTATTCTCCTAATACTATCCCTAATGCTATCCTTAATCACCTAATGCTGTCCCTTCCCTATCCCCGCAACCCTGCTATCCCTCCCCTAGCCCCCCACCTCCCGACAGTATTATAAATCATTCTATTATAAAGACATAGGCACACGTGTGTTTATTGTGGCACTGTTCACAATAGCAAAGACTTGGAACCAACCCAATGCCCATCAATGATAGACTGGATAAAGAAAATGTGGCATATATACACCATAGAAGACTTTGCAGCCATAAAAATTGAAGAGTTCATGTTCTTTGCAAGGACATGAATAAAGCTGGAAACCATCATTCTCAGCAAACAGAGGCAAGAACAGAAAACGCCAAACACCACATGATTCTCACTCATAAGTGGGTGTTGAACAATGAAAACACATGGGCACAGGGAGGGGAACATCATACACCAGAGGCTGAATTTTGTAAACGTGCCAGTTGACATTGTCAGTGGGTCTAGGCCTCCTCCTAACTAAGGAATGGAGCTGGGAGTCTTTCCACTTAGGTTGTTTAGAATGAATGACTGATATGATAATATTCAATAAACACTGAGTGGTTAGTGTAAGGCAAGCCCTGGCCTCAGGCTAACCCGTTCAATCTCTAGAGTCATCCTAGGATAGATACTGTTGTCTTTATCTTTCATGATTGTTCCAGACCCCTCTAGACTATGATGATGTAACACTGAATAAAACAACAACTGCAGCCCTCAAGTAGCTGGAAGTGTTGTGTTTAGTCTTTTGTTTAGAACAGGGAATAAATTTTTGTTATATCAAATGTCAATATGTTAAATGGAAAGAAAGAAATCAGGAATTGCAGGAAAGATGGGAATGTAATATGACTGCGCTGATATTTTAAACAGCATTGCCCATCAGGGCTCTAACAAAAGTACCATGTTTGCCTGTCAACCCATCATATTTGAAATCGTTTACAAAGTTGTGTGAGTGAGGTTGTGGAGTACAGGAAGGGAAATTGTTTAGATTGAGTAGTGACGGAAAAGGTTTTCAGAAAATAGTGTTTGAAAGGGATTGAAATGATATGAAGAAGGCTGGTAGGTAAAATATGGGAGTAAAAGGTTCTTTCCAAATTGAACTAAAGCTAGTCATAAAAGGCAGTGCTTTAGGGCGTGAACGGTATTAGGGATCTAGAGGAAATCCAGAGAGCTAGATCTTAAGGACAATTAACATAGTATAAGTTGAAATCAGAAAGGTGGGCAAAACCAGCTTATGAAGGGTTCTCCTTGATATTTTAAGAAGTTCAATTTTGTTTTCAGGACAAGAAGTCCTGAGATTTTTAATATGAAGAGGGGCAATCTGTTTTTGTTTTTTATTTTGGTCTTTTTTTTTTAAATTTTACTTTAGGTTCTGGGGTACATGTGCAGATTATGCAGGATTGTTGCATAGGTACACATATGGCAATGTGGTTTGTGGCCTCCATCCTCCCATCACCAACATCTGGCATTTTCCCCCATATTATCCCTCCCTGACCTCCCTACCCCTCGCTGTCCCTCCCTTGCCCCCATTCAACAGACCCCAGTGTGTGATGCTCCTCTACCTGTGTCCATATGTTCTCATTGTCCAACACCCAACTGTGAGTGAGAACTTCCAGTGTTTGATTTTCCATTCTTCTGTCAGTTTGCTGAGAATGATGGTTTCCAGATTCATCCATGTCTCTACAAAGGACACAAACTCATCATTTTTTATGGCTTCATAGTATTCCATGGTGAATATGTGCCATATTTTCCTTGTGCAGTCTATCATTGATGGGCCTTTGGGTTGGTTCCAGGTCTTTGCTATTGTAAACAGTGCAGCTATGAACATACATGTGCATGTGTCCTTATAATAGAATGATTTATAATCCTTTGGGTATAAACCCAGTAATAGGATTCCTAGGTCAAATGGAATTTCTATTTCTAGGTCCTTAAGGAAGTGCCACACTGTCTTCCACAATGGTTGCACTAGTTTACACTCCTACCAAGAGTGAAAAAGTGTTCCTATTTCTCCACATTCTCTCCAGCATCTGTTGTCTCCAGATTTTTTTATGATTACAATTCTAACTGGTGTGAGGTGGTATCTCAATGTGGTTTTGATTTTCATTTTGGTAATAATCAGTGATGATGAGCATTTTGTAGATTTTGGATATTAGCCCTTTGTCAGATGGGTATATTGCAACAAATTTTTCCCATTCTGTTGGTTGCCGGTTCACTCTAATGATTGTTTATTTTGCTGTAGGGACGCTCTGGAGTTTAATTAGGTCCCATTTGTCTATTTGGCTTTTGTTGCCAATGCTTTTGGTGTTTTAGTAATGAAGTCCTTGCTTATGCCTAGGTCCTGAATGGTTTTATCTAAGTTTTCTTCTAGGGATTTTATGGTGTTAGGTCTTATGTTTAAGTCTTTAATCCATCTGGAGTTAATTTGTTTTAAAAAAGATCTTATTGCTGTAGAATAGGGATCCAGTGATGGTGTTTACAGTAAAGACTATAGCAGCTCAAGATTGTGGAGTTGGAGAACATTAGGATAATTCAGATTATGTTTGGAGCTAGAGCTATTCATTGATTATAAATCAAAGAGGATGCAATTTACTGATATGAGGAAACTTTGTAGAGTAACAGTAGCTTGTTTATGTTCACTTTGAGGTGATTATCAAACCTACAAATGAATATGTGACATAGGCAGCTGGGAAGGAGCCTCTAAGGTGGCTTTGTGAGAGAAATACATTTGCAAGTTTTGGGCATATGGATAGCATCAAAGCCTTAAGATCAGATCAGATTAACAATAAAAGAATATAAATGGGAAAAGGAAGTGGGTCAATGACTGAGCTTTAAGAATAGATAAACTGATAAATGAGAAGAATAGTCAGAGGAAAAGGAAGAAATCCCAGCTATATCTCTCTTAAGTAGAAACTAGCAAGAAAATGAGAAAGGTGTTCTAAGAATATTCTAAGATATTCTGTGAATATCTGACAACTCTCTATTGATTAAAAAGTATTTTCAGAGGTAATATGAACACCACTTTAAATGGGCTCAAAGTTAAGGACTAGTTTATCTCTCTTTTACATGGTCATTCAGATATAGGGAGGCATTAGAATAAATGGGTTTAATAACTGAATATCATCAATGATCTAGATAATTTTCATTTCTCTGTGTGTTACCACCAGTATTAGCTCTCATTAGGATAGTAAGACGGTGGCTTAGCGTAAGACCATCAGTGCAGCAGTTCTTCCCTAGGATAAACAGATTCGACAATACTCAAAAGGATTAGAAAACATTTTCTTATCATGGTTTCTGCTAAGGAGATAAGAAACTTTGCCAAAAGTTGTTTAACGTATTTCGTCATCCATTTCATAGGCCGGAGTTAAATCACATAACCATGTTTGGAGTGATCATTGGCAGTAGGTAAAGTAATATACTAAAAGTAAACCAGGCCCTGTCTGACCTGGGACTATTGGCAGCCATACCTTGACACGTGCCTGTGTGTGGGGGGAAGATTCTTAAACACAGATGAGGATGTGACAGATGTTCGTTCAGTGGGCAACCTGCAACAATCAATACAAAACATTTGTCCGCAGGATGTTTAAAGTAGAAAAAGAAAAAAAAAATTGATAATAGGGGAAGGGTCTGGAGGGCATCTCTTGGAGAGTTTTAATTTGTCAGCATGTCGTTAGCACAACCTAGGTTAAAAAAAATTCTTTTTTGAGACAGGGTCTCACTTTCTCACCCAGGATGGACTGCATTGGTGTGATCTTGGGTCATTGCAACCTCCACCTCCTGGGTTCAAGCAATTCTCCTGGTTCAGCTCCTTGCTGTAGCAGAGGTTACAGGCATGTGGCACCATGCCAGGCTAATTTTGGTAATTTTAGTAGATATGTTATATCACCATGTTGGCCAGGCTGTTGTCAAACTCCTGGCCTCAAACCGTCTGCCTGCCTCGACCTCCCAAAGTAGTGATATTACAGGTGTGAGCCATTGTGCCTGGCTGTGGGTGCATAATATTGGCATGATCTAATAGCAATAGACATTGATATGATTCACCTAACTTTCCCTACTTTGAATTAAATTTAAGCTCATTAGACAATCTTCTAATTGTCATGTGACTTTTCATTTCCATATGCTTATAGGAAGAGAATATCTTTGTAAAATAGAAGTAAATTTATGTCTTATATTCTGACTTATATATTTACATGTACATTTGTGAGTTTGGTTTATATGTATTAATTTGTATTTTATTGATCATATTTGTATATCTTGGTAAAACATCTGTGGTACCCTTCTCAGGACCAGATCCTAGAAAGGTACTGAGCCATTCATTGCTTCCATAAGGCACTGCTTACAAACATGCAGGTCTTTTCCAGGGGACACTACTGTCTGACCATGCTTTAGATTTTTTTTTTAATTTATTATTATTATCTTTTTATTGTATTTTAAGTTCTGGGGCACATATGCAGAACATGCAGGTTTGTAAGGCATACATGTGCCATGGTGGTTGTCTGCATCCATCACCCCATCATCTACATTAGATATTTCTCCTAATGCTATTTCTCCCCTAGTCCTCCATGCCCCAAAAGGCCCCAGTGTGTGGTATTCTCCTCCCTGTGTCCATGCGTTCTCATTGTTTAACTCCCATGTATGAGTCAGAACATGCAGTATTTGCTTTTCTGTTCTTGTGTTAGTTTGCAGAGAATGATGATTTCCAGCTTCTTCCATGATCCTGCAAAAGACATGAACTCATCCCTTCATATGGCTGCATAGTATTCCATATTGTATATGTGCCACATTTTCTTTATCCAGTCTATCATTGATGGGCATTTGGATTGGTTACAAGTCTTTGCTATTGTGAACAGTGCTGCAATAAATATATGTGTGCATATGTCTTCACTTCTAATCCTTTTGGTATATACCCAGTAATAGGATTGCTGGGTCAAATGGCATTTCTGTTTCTATATCCTTGAGGAATTGACACATTGTCTTCCACAATGGTTAAACTAATTGACACTTTTTTTATACCAACAGTGTAAAAGCATTTCTATTTATCCACATCCTCTCCAGCATCTGTTGTCTCCAACTTTTTAATTATCACCCTTCTAACTGGCATGATATGGTATCTCATTGTGGTTTTGATTTGCATTTCTCTAATGACCAGTGATGATGAGCTTTTCTTTCAATGCTAATGTTCACATATAATTTAGAACTTTTATGTAGCAAAGCCTTTCTGATATTTTGATATATCAGTAAATCTCAGTACCATTGGGAAATTCTTTCACATGAAATCCCACTTTGTAGTGAATCGTGTTAACATACATATGATGGTGCAATTTCTAAATAATTGTTCTGAAAGTTTCCCTATATGAACCTATATTTTAAGTTTAACCACAACAATGAAGGTAAATTTTTAACTATTAAATCGCTAATAAGTAATAAGTTCCAAAAGACAGATGATAATAGGCAATGCTAGAACACTTTTGTGTTCAAGAAAAAGCATGCCAGAGGTATAAATAAGGCTGGATCATCTTGTTCAATTACACTTTTAGATTTTGATGCACATGAGAAGAAATACGTAAGTGCTCACAGCCTTTTATTTCTTCCTTGCTTGCATCAGTGTTTTAGAGGCTTTTACCAAATTACTTTTCAGATCAGTAAACTCCTATGCAGTTCACAGAATTCACAATTTCTCTCTTGGCGAGAAATGCACATCAAACAAGGAAATACTGATATCACAGCTACACAGAGAAACTATACCTAACTGTATCTGGATAAAACTCATTACCGTTTTCTCACCATAAACATGTGCATGAGAATTATTTCATTTTTATTGTTGAACTGCCAAATTTCTAGTAATTGTCAAATTATCTTCTTTTTCTGTTTCACAAATACAAACACACACACACACACACATTATATATATGGGGATTGTATGCAGCTAAATGTAACGCTTTTCACAACATGCATGGTAGTTGAGAATGGCATCAGTTGAAATGTCTGTGATTGACATGCCTAGGGATATTCATCCTGTCATGTTGTGATTATCCAAACAAACTTCCCTAAGTGCTTTCAGGCTTTAATGAGTTTCAATAACTAAGTGAGTCTAGGATCATATAAATCAGTAGAACTTTGTTTTCCTAGGAGAAAGCAGGTGTTTGGCCAGGCACAGTGGCTCATTCCTATAATTCCAGCACTTTGGGAGACTGAGGCCAGTGGATAACTTAAGGTAAGGAGTTCGAAACCAGGTTGACCAACACGGTGGAAGCCTGTCTCTATGAAAAATACAAGAAGTAGCTGGGTGTGGTGGCCCATGCCTGTAATCCCAGCTACTTGGGAGGCTAAGCCAGGAGAATCACTTGAACCTGGAAGGAGGAGGTTGCAGTGAGTGGAGATCACACCATTGCACTCCAGCCTGGGCAACAAGATAGAAATTCCATCTCCAAAAAATTAAAACCTGCCTTTATGTGGGCATTAAAAGAGTGTGACGTATATGACAGTCTCTAAAATGTAAAATGAGTTCAATTGTATTAGCTCAGGCTGCTATCACAAAATACCACAGAATGGGTAGACATTGACCTTCAAGTTCTGGAGACTGGAGGTTCAAGATCAAAGACTGGTCTCTGGGCATATCTTCCTGGTTGGGAGACAGCCATGTACTCCACCTGTCTTCTAATGGCCTCTTCTCTGAGCACATGCAGAGAGGGATCTCGGGTATCTCTTTCCTTTGGAGAACACCAGTTACATGAGATTAGGGCCCCACCTTTATGACCTAACTACCTTCTTAAAGGTTCTATCTACAAAGATGCACAATGGATTTGGACTTCAACATATGAATTTTGAGGGGAACGACTTAGTCTATACCACTGTGCTTTGCAGAAGTACTTGAAAATTACTTCAGAGAGGATAACTGAGGAGATAAAAATATCTGCTCCTCAGAATATGCATGTTTTCTTTTATATAAAACAGTGTTTTGCTCTGAACCTAATCTGCAACATCTGTGTATCAAAGCCCTTTACTCTGTCATCTAAAATCATCTCTTCTCTATAATTTATTATCATCTGTTTTATTGTTTCATGTGAGGGAAAAAAAGACTACAGTAGCATGATGTGTCATCAAATGACAGTTTTATAATAGTGCCCTAAAGGAATTCCCCAGGTGTAATGCCCTGTGAATCTAACCCTGGGCTCAGAACTCATAATCCAGGATTAAGGAAAGATTTTCTTAAATCACTTCAATCTGGGTTACAAGGTAGGAATTGTGTTTTAAGATTTTTTTTTTTTCCTTGAACATGGCATATTTGGTTTAAGTGCTAGAGACCGAGGTTCTGGTCTCTAGAATTTCTAGCTAGCTTAATTGTTTCAATAGAAATGGGATTCCAGGCATCCCAGCCTTGCAATATTATAGAGAATATTTCATAAAACACTGTCTGTATGACTATTTGAAAAACACCAAGATGATATAGCTATACTGTTCAAAAGAGTGTTGGAGTGTTTATTGGTGTGGAGGAACAAACGTTTTTGGAAGCCATTCTAGCTGCTGGAAAGCTACACCTTAAAAGAAGCTTATTTTCTTATTAAGAAATATGCTAAGTTACCTATGTTTGTGTGAATAGCAAATACACACTGAGCAATGTTCTGATGAATATACAAAATTAAAATATTGAAAAATATATATTAGTCTTTTTAGAAATGAATTAAAAAGATGTATTAATACCAAATGGGTGCTAAAACGTATCTGACAGAATTTAGTGTTCATTCCTGACAAAAACAGAACGTTTCTGTGTTCACGTTAAAGTCAATGTGTTATTTTAAGTTGATGCAGTTGGGGGGAAAGTAAAATAAAAGAGAAAATAATGTTTTTCAGGACGGACGCTAAGATATATTCTGGTGGGATTTAGGGACAAATACGACTTACAGATAAGTTTATCTAATTTAAAACTCAACGGAAAAGAATCAGTGTTGGGTTAAGGTTGTTGAGTACAAAATTAGTATTCATAAAATTAGAACGAGTTGTAATAGTAAATAGATAAATTAAATTCATAATTTCAGAATTGAAAAACTAGGGAAAGAAATTCTGCCAAGAAATGCAGGGAGGACGCAGTAAGAAATATACAAAATCTTCCCAAGAATCAATAAAGAAGGCCAGTCGCAGTGCCTCACGCCTGTAACCCCAGCACTTTGGGAGGCTAGGCAGGCAGATCATGAGGTCAGGAGATCCAGACCATCTTGGCTAACACGGTGAAACTCCGTCTTTACTAAAAATATAAAAATAAAAGAATTAGGGCCGGGCGCGGTGGCTCACGCCTGTAATCCCAGCACTTCGGGAGGCCGAGGCGGGTGGATCACGAGGTCATGAGATCGAGACCATCCTGGTCAGCGTGGTGAAACCCCGTCTCTACTAAAAATACAAAAAATTAGCTGGGCATGGTGGCGCGTGCCTGTAATCCCAGCTACTCAGGAGGCTGAGGCAGGAGAATTGCCTGAACCCAGGAGGCGGAGGTTGCGGAGAGCCGAGATCGCGCCGTTGCACTCCAGCCTGGGTAACAAGAGCTAAACTCCAAATCAATCAATCAATCAATCAATCGATCAATCAATAAAAGAATTAGCTGGGCGTGGTGGCGGGTTCCTGTAATTCCAGCTACTCAGCAGGCTGAGGCAGGAGAATTGCTTGAACCTGGGAGGCAGACGCTGCAGTGCGCTGAGAGGGCGCCATTGCACTCCAACCTTGGTGACAGAGCAAGACTCCAACTCAACAACAACAACAAATCAGTTTAAAAAAAAACTTGAATATACTATACTAAATTCTGCAATGTCATAAAAAATGTTATCCAAATGCCAAGATTTAATTTCTAAATTCCAAGCAATTTCAATTGAAAGTGACGATAAAAAATTGTTGCAATATTTCATTAGAAAGAATACACAAAGAGTCAAGAAGAAACTAGAAAATTTAGAATAGCAAAGGTTTAAAACTGTATTATAAATAATTTTAAATTATAATATGTATGTTTTGTGCATATAGCTAGCCAGTTTTCCCAGCACCATTTATTAAATACAGAATTTTTCCCCATTGCTTGTTTTTGTCAAGTTTGTAAAAGATCAGATGGTTTTAGATTTCTGGTGTTATTTTGTGATCTGTGTTCTGTTCCATTGGTCTCCATATTTGTGGTGATTTCTCAGGGATCTAGAACCAGCAATAGCATTTGACTCAGCAATCCCAACACTGGGTATATACCCAAAGGATTCTAATTCATTCTACTATAAAGACACATGCACATATATATTTACTGTAGCACTATTTACCATAGCAAAGACTTGGAACCAACCCAAATGCCCATCAACGATAGACTGGTTAAAGAAAATGTGGCACATATACACCATAGAATACTATACAGCCATAAAAATGAATGAGTTTATATCCTTTGCAGGGACATGGATGAAGCTGGAAGCCATCATTCTCAGCAAACTAACACAGCAACAGAAAACCAAACACCACATTTTCTCACTCATAAGTGGGAGCCGAACAATGAGAGCACATGGACACAGGGAGGGGAATATCACACACCAAGGCCTGTCAGGTGGTGGCAGGCAGGGATAGGGAGAGCACTAGGACAAACACCTAGTGTATGAAAGTTTAAAACCTAGATGATCGGTTGATAGGTGCAGCCAATCACCAACAAACTTGCACATTCTGCACATGTATCCCAGAACTTGTGGTAAAATTAAATACATATATATATATATATATATACACACACACACACACACATATGTATATATACATACATATATATGTTTATATATGTGTATACACACATATGTATATATACACACATAAATATGTTTATATATGTGTATACACATGTATATATACACACATAAATATGTTTATATATGTGTATACACACATATGTATATATACATACATATATATGTTTATATATGTGTACACACACATACACATATATATAAATATATGTAGCCATGGTAATTAAAAACATTAATAACAAGGAAATTGAAAGAGATATAAAAGGGTGGAACAAAAGTGCACTATCTTGGAAATATAAAATTATTCTAATTTTAAAACACAACTTAAAGTTTAAACTTACTTTTAAAAGGTAACTCTTCAATTAATGAAAAAAATACAAAAATAGAAATACTCTTGTAAAAAAATGAAAATAAACGAGTTCTAGAAACAGAATAATTACATAACAAATGAGGCCTAAACAAATGAGAAACACTGTAGTATCTGGCAATTATACTAAGCAGTTAATTATTGGAGAGCAGTTGAAGAGAAATTATCACTTACTTTAAGATACGATTTAAAAATCTTAGTATAGATTTGAGACTATCCACAGTATAATCAAGTGCAGGATTTTATTAGGTTTTGAAATGTAGATTGATTTCTAAGTAGAAAAATCATGTGGAGATTGTAAAGAAAACATGACCATTCCCAAAAGCAATTTGATATTTTAAGTGAATGCTTTAAGAGTGTTTCTTTTCCCTTATCCAGTAATTCTAAGTTTGACATTGATCCTAAGGTTAAAATATCTATCTTATTATTATTTCATATTGATGAAAGAGGTCAGCCTGGGCAACAAAGCAAGACCCCAACTCTACACAAAATTTTAAAATTAGCTGGGCATGGTAGTGTGTGCCTGTAGTCCAGCTACTCTGGAGGCTGAGACAGAAAGATCTCTTGAGCCCTGTAGTTTCAGGCTGCACTGAGCTGTGATCACGCCACTGCACTCCAGTATGGGCAACAGAGTGAGATTCTTTCTCTAAATAAACAAACAGACCAATAAATAAACATAATTTTTAAAAATTGATGAAATGACTAAATATTTCAAAATAATGGAATAGGTAAGTCATGAATCAGTGTACAATTCTGCAGCCATCCAATTAATAGTCTAAAAATGTATTTTATAAGAAAGGAAATACTCCTGATTTGTATATGCAGACTGATAATACATATACTATAAAATTTCAGTGGATGAATTATAGAGCATAAAGAATATGATATCCTATTAAACACATGTATTGTATTTTATAATTCATACATATTAAAGTCTATATACATTAGCTGTATAAAATGTTTGAATCAAGTCGGATATTGGGTTTATGAGAACAACCTTGTGAATAATGTTCATTTTCTAATTCTTTTTTCAAAGTTTCAAAAATAACTATTTTGAAAGAAAACACACAAAAAATAGGTTATTTCTTTCCTTTAAAAGATAGTATAAAGCCCAGATCTAAATCTCCTTCTCTCTCACTTCCTCCTTTTCTGGTCTCCGTGACCACTGTGGCTGGAGAAGTTTTCCTGTCCACACCCCCGCCAGCCCCCACACACTCTGCCAAGGGAGTGAGGCTTCTTTTTTTGCTCAGTGCTGTCTACCCCACACTTAGCACTGCATATGGCTTGCAATACGGTGCCATATGAGAATTTGAAGAATAAATGAATAAAGGCTAAATGACTTTTCCCTTGCCAATTAAATAGAACAATCATAAGACATTTTCAAAGGTAGTGCAAACTCTGAAAAGAACACAAAACATGGTAGCTGCAGGGGTTTGTGTGTGCTTGTGATCCCAGCTACTCTGGATACCAAAGCGGGAAGATGGCTTGAGTCTAGGAATTCAAGATCAACCCAGGCGACAGAGCAAAACCCCAAAAAATAAAATAAAATCAAAATAAATTAAAAAGAAAACAAATCATGGATTCAGTCAAAAGAGAATAATAATATTTAGTGTTTAGTGTGAATTCAAGTCTCAAACTGCTTTAACTGAAAACCTGTTGTGAAATCTCTATTTGTTAATCATGAGAATAAAGAAAAGAATGTTAGAAATGGCAGGAAACCAGAAATGGGAGACAGTGATTTATTCAGGAAAAAAAAAAAAAAGATAAGCTGAACCCTGCTCTTGAGTACAATTTACAAATGCATTGTGAACATGCAGAAAAGAAAATAAAGCAGTGATGAATCATACAAGGGTTCTCTAATAATTCTGTTGTTTTTTTCATGCCGTTAGACAACTACATCAAAAAACACTGCCGTCATTCTGTAACATGCACTGTCAGCTGATACCTTGAATGCTGCTCTCCCATTCCCATTTGTAGTCCAAGGAAAAACTAAACTAATCGAACTTCAAAATCCTTCTACAGGAGCATACAGACAATTATAGTCTTCTATTCTATGTTTGATGTGTATTTCTTTTTTATTCTCTCTCTTTAGTATGATGCACCTAACATTTTTTTTTACCATGGTGGTAATCATTAAAATGTTAGACATGAATTCAGCAAAAGGCCTACCTTAAATGGCCCATGATCCATGAAGTGAGGAAGCCATGGAGACATTTAGTTGAAATGCCATTTGTGTTAGTTCATTTGTGTTACTCTAGGGAATACTGAGGCTGGATTATTTATTTTCAAAAAAGGGTTTACTTGGCTCATAGCTCTGTAGTGTGTATGAGAAGCCTGGTACCACCACCTGCATCTGGTGAGAGCCCCAGACTGTTTCAGTTCATGGTTGAAGAGAAAGGGGAGCTGGTGGAGGGAGCTGCCAGACTCTTTTTAACAATCAGTATTGTGGGAACTAATAGAGCCAGAACTGACTCATTACCACCAGGACTACTGCACTAATTCATTCATGAGGGATCTGTCCCCAGGACCCAAACATATCACACCAACTACCACCTTCAACATTGGGGATCAGATTCCAGCATGAGATGTGGAGCAGACAAATATCTAAACTATATCACCATGCAGGTAATGATGTTATTGTGAGAGCTGAAGTAATGGAAGGAGAAGAAAAACATGCCTTTATTTCTTTCCTCTTACCTGTTTCCTTCCTTTCTATTTATTCTTTTTTCCCCAGTTTTACTATTCATCATTTTTACTAATATTTAATGAAAATGTACAGTGTGTCAGGAACTCTGCTAGGTTTTAAGAAAAGAGTGACAATCAGTATAGGGGACAGCATAAGCCAAATGGCACCACTACAGTCAGGAAAACTGATGCTATAATTTTGCCTCGTAAAAAAAAAAAAAAAAGTGAATCACAAAAGATGGCAAATGGCTTCCACTGAAGACATTATAGGCCCAGACGATCCTGTTCAAAAGGTTTAAGGCCTGAAGGGAAAGATTTGAAGAAAGATTTGTGAGAACCTATTGGACTTTGTGGAATGTAAATTATTACATTAAGAGTTCAAGATGTGTTTTCTGTATACTCAAACTTTTCAATTACATGTTATGATGCAATTTTCAACAGACGTAAACCAGGGTTCGAATGAATTGAGATCACATAGGTAGGAAATGGCAGAGCCATGGTCCTAGTTCCAAATCTTTGATTTCTCCAGTTGGGGAGCAACTTCCCACTGCATGGTGGAGAAAAGGATACTGAACTATGAGCTAGATGATAGTACTGTTAGTTAACAGGGTATCAAGTGGGTTTGACAGGAACTAAGTAACATAGAGTGATGTAAAAAATAAGGAATGCAGCCAGATGTAGTGGCTTACACCTGTAATCCCAGCACTTTGGGAGGCCTAGGCAGGCGGATCACAAGGTCAAGAGATTGAGACCATCCTGGCCAACATGGTGAAACACCATCTCTACTAAAAATACAAAAACTAGCTGGGTGTGGTGGCATGCACCTGTATTTCCAGCTGCCTGGGAGGCTGGGGCAGAATCGCTTGTACGGGAGGTGGAAGTTGCAGTGAGCTGAGATCACGCCACTGCACTCCAGCTGTGCAACTGGGTGAGATCCCTTCTCAAAAAAAAGGGAATGCCCAATTGAAGAACAGGCTTTTTTTTCAGTTCTACGCAAGAAATGCATGGTGTATAGTTTGTTTTTCCATTTAAAGTGTTACATTTTTAGCTACACGACTGTGACTTTAAAACACTTTATGGTTTTATCGAATTTCTTGCAAGTTATACATGAGCAATTGCTAAGGAAAAAAATATTTTTTAAAAAACATTTTAAAACATAGGTAAATCTTAGGCAGTTTTATCCATCATATCTAGCTAAAAGGAAATAAAATTCATTGCATAGATTGGTCTATCCATTGGTATTGGGTTTGGTTCTGGACATCCCAGTCTGGAGAGACATTAACCATGGTGCATTACCTGAAAACTATCTCATGAGAAACAGTGAAAAGACTGAGTCTGTGTACAAGAGAATAATAATTTTTTTTATTTATTTTTTTGAGACAGAGTCTCACTTAGTCGCCCAGACTGGAGTGCAATAGCATGATCTCGGCTCACTGCAACCTCTGCCTCCTGGGTTCAAGTGATTCTCCTGCCTCAGCCTCCCAAGTAACTGAGATTACAGGCACATGCCACCACACCCAGTTAATTTTTGTATTTTTAGTAAAGACAAGGTTTTACCATGTTGGTCAGGCTGGTCTTGAACTCTGACCTCGTGATCCACCTGCCTTGACCTCCCAAAGTGCTGGGATTACAGGCGTGAGCCACCACGCCCAGCCAATAAAATCTTAAATACTGAGAATGATTAACAAAATACCCAGCTAGAGACAACAGATGCTGGAGAGGATGCGGAGAAAAAGGAACACTTTTACACTGTTGGTGGGAGTGTAAATTAGTCCAACCATTGTGGAAGACGGTGTGGCGATTCCTCAAGGCCTTAGAAATAGAAATCCCATTTGACCCAGCAATCCCATTACTGGGTATATATCCAAAGGACTATAAATCGTTCTACTACAAGGACACATGCACACGAATGTTCATTGCAGCACTGTTTACAATAGCAAAGACCTGGAATCAACCCAAATGCCCATCGATGATAGACTGGATTGGGAAAATGTGGCACATATACACCATGGAATATTACGCAGCAATCAGAAATGATGAGTTCGTGTCGTTTGTAGGGACATGGATAAATCTGGAGAACATCATTCTCAGCAAACTGACACAAGAACAGAAAATGAAACACCACATATTCTCACTCATAGGTGGGTGATGAAAAATGAGAACACATGGACACAGACAGGGGAGTACTAAACACTGGGGTCTATTGGGGGGAAAAGGGGAGGGCCAGTGGGAGGGGGAGGTGGGGAGGGATAGCCTGGGGAGAAATGCCAAATGTGGGTGAAGGGGAGAAAGCAAACAAAACACACTGCCATGTGTGTACCTATGCAACTGTATTGCATGCTCTGCACATGTACCCCAAAACCTAAAATGCAATAAAAAAAATACCCAGCTAATGGTTTTTAATTAGAAATTAGAATTTTATAATGTCCCTAAACATCAAGCACAGAGAGACTAAGTGATTTGTGCATATGGCACAAAAGAAAGGTTAAGGGATTTTTCTGACATTATAGAAAGGTTATCAGAATGTCTATCATGGTATTTTCAGCTTGTTTCTCCTCCTTCCATGCTGTTCTGCTCCTTATGTTACATCATTCTTCTCTCCTTGACTTTATATACTTGCTGTCACGTGATATATAATAATTTTATCTGTATCTCCAGAAGGTAGATTTAGATTGAGTCAAGAAATCAGTAAATTTAATGAAATACTTGATTATAATTATAGCTTTTCAGTTATCTCATTGGCTCCTTTAAAATATTAGGGATTCCTCTTTAGTTGAATTGTGTAATAAAACCTGATGGCTGGTATCCTACTGGATACAGTATTGTGAATAGATAATGTTGATGATCACTTGAAATTCCCATACTCGGTTTTATCACTGAATTATTATCAGGAAGAAGATATTTCATGTTATACAACACAGCATTATGCAATAAATTGCCTTCCATCAATAGTGTTTTGCTAATTCTTCATATTTCTATTTGTGAGTCCCCTCTTCTTACTGACACAGGCAAAAAAAAAATCAAGTCACATGCAATTTTATTTCTTTTAATCCACTTTCAGAAAACTAATTCCTGCTTTATCATAGCTGTCTAAATCTAATTCATCTTTGAAAACCAGGTAAAATACCATCTTCTCTATGCTGGTTATCTTCCAAAATCCAAATTTGATGTTAAAAATTTCCCTCTCTTTCTTTCAAGTATTTTATAGATAAATTATAGAATTTTACAAAATAAATTTTATAATTTTTTGTACCCATGAGCTTGTCCACTAATTTCTGTCATATTGTGTCAAGATCACATTGCATTTCTATTTTCATACAAAACCCTAAACTTCATCACTTCCAACTCAGCTCATCTGTGAATAGTTTTCAATTTCATATTATTTGAATCAAAGTGAACATTTAAAAAGTAAGATTGTTGACACATACCTGCCAAGTTTGATCCTCATCTATTATCCCAATCAATTTCAGCTTTTTTCGTCTTTTTTTTCCTGTTTTACTCTAAAATTTTTGCAATATATAGGAATAAATACTTTTGAAACCAAAAATGAGGGTCAACTTCCTAGTTATGTATTTGAACTTAATGTGGGGAAAGATCTTCCATTTTTGCTCACTTGGTAGCTTTGGGAAAAGACCCCAAAGATGTGCTCTGTATGTTGTGTACCTATTTCGCCTATGCCATTCTTGTAAGGGTTTAAAGAACAGGACTTTTCCCAGTATATCCACTGTAATGTGGCATACACAGTTCTACTGTTAGCTGAGGGTCACAGGCATGACAGCTATGTTGGTGCAAATTAGACCCTCAGCGCTCATCACACCATGCCTTATCCAGCTATTCCCTTTCCATCTTATATGCCCACACCAGAATCCCTACAATTCCAAAAGTTTGAGACCAGGACCAGCAATTGAAATATCCTGGAGAGAATACATGTTTATACTGGTCTTTAGACAATCCCCTATCTCTTCTTAACATTTCTCCTTTTAATTCAGGCTGTGAGTATTTTTCACAGCTCTAATTACAAAGCAGGCTATATTTTTGAAACCAATCACTTAATGCCTGTTCAAAAATAAATAAACATTAATTGGCAGTTTCACTATCACTCAAAACACCATGTTCCTAATTAATTGAAGAGTGAGATTCTCAGTCACAGAGTTCGAAACTATGTGTCAAAAGCCTCAAATATATGAGATGTCAGTAATTCATAATACAGCATTATGCTTTCTTTGATGATGTTTATTTGTGTTTACTTTGTGTAGCTTTATATAAAGTTATACAACATCCTATTATTTTTGGCACACTTTTTTCATGCAGTGCACGAGAATTTTTCTTACACTTGCTTTTCTTCAGAAGTTTCCTTTCAGTGAGATAATTACACACTCCTCTGACTTGCAATGATGAGAAAAAACTCAGGTTGCCAGATGGTATTATTGGTTACAGAGAAAAGAATATAATAGAAATGTTCCATCGCTGCAGGATCCACTATTACTTGGCCAATGAATCTAAAAATCTGCACCAGACAAATGCAAAGTGGAAGGGAGACATTTCCAGCTAAAGTAATTTACTATTTTTTTTAATTCAAAAGATGTGAGAATAATTTGAATATTCATATAATTCTGCAATTATATTCTTCTTTATTATTATACCCACATGACTTATTAAAATGTTTTAAACATGTTAAAAATAAATATGTTTACATTTGCAAATAACAATTTTTTTCTAAATTATCCTGATTTTTCTTTTTCAAGTTGGAATTAACTTGTGTCTATCTAATATATTTTGTCTAATGCTCTAGATCTTGACAGCATTCCACTTACACTATCTCATTTAATTCTCATGAATCTCCTAGATGTTACTTGTTACTCTCACAGAATGAAATGGGAAAATGCTGGGGAAAACAGTCCTGTCAGTCACACAGCTGGTAACTTACAAATGCAGTACATGAAGCTAATTATAAATTCTCAGTGACTTCTATTGTCATAGACTTTCCTTGGCTTAGAGAATTTGCCATCTCAAGGAATCTTTCAAAAATGCACAATAACCTACAAGATACTTGAAACTTAGCAAGACTAGGAAAGAGATACAGTTTTTTTGTGATTAACACTTCCTTCTGCATTTTGCTTTTCTTTTTGATGACATAATTAGTAATAAGTCAACATTTTACTATATTCATATTCTTATGTTAATAGAGGATACATAATTTAGAAGCCTTTAATACACAAATGAATAAATGATAACACAGGATTATAGAGCAAACTTAAAATATGTGTGGAGCATGAGCCAGGCGCAGTGTCTCCTGCCTGTAATCCCAGCACTTTGAGAGGCTGAGGCAGGCAGATCACTCTAGCTCAGGAGTTCGAGACTGGTCTGGGCAACATGGCAAATCCCTGTCTATATAAAAAGTTTAAAATATATATATCCTGGGTGTTGGTGGCTTGTGCCTGTAGTCCCAGTTACTTGAGAGACTGAGACAGAAGGATAACTTGAGCGCAGGAAGCTAAGGTTGCAGTGAGTCAAGATCACTGCACTCCAGCCTGGGTGACAGAGTGAGACCCTGTCTCAATAAAATAAATAAAATAAAATTTAAAAGTGTGGATAAATTTTACTGTACTATATTTGTCTCAACATAATAACCACATAATTCTGTTAAAGAATAACATTATTTTATCATTTTTCATTTTTAAGTATGAATTAACTTCATCAGGTATTTCAGTGGTAGCTAAGTGAGAAAGTCACATAGAGACAACTTTTCCAGCAGAGGGATAAGGAAAAAAGACAATATTTTTAACAATAGAATATTTTCAATGACAGTAGTGTTACAGTTGAGCAGACAACACTTGGATTAGAAATAGGTTACAGTAGCCTGTAGAGATCTATTAAGAGCTAAAACGCAAGTACTATGTGTTAAACAATGTTAGACATTGCATATGTGTTACTGAATTTAATTAATCTTGAAAACAACTCAGTGAATGAGGCACTTTTTTCCATCACCCCCATCCTACTGATTACGAGACAGAGGCTTAGAAGTGGCAATTACATTGTTCAGTATTAAAAACTCCTCAGAAATGTTTCTGAGACATTGGGATATCCATATGTAAAATATAAAGTTGCACTCCTTCCTCATAATATTCAAAAATAAATAACTCAAAATGCATTATGACCAACATTTAAGAGCTAAAACTATAAAATTTATAGAATAAAACACAGCAGTAAATATTCATAACCTTTAGTTAGGCAAAGACTTCTTGAACATGATACCAAATGAAGTGACAGAATAAAATTTCTGTAAATTGGACTTTAGCAAAATCAAAAGTATTTGTGCATCAAAAGACATCATCAATAAAGTGAAAGACAACCCAGAGTACAGGAGAAAATATTTTTAAATCAATCAAAATATCTGATAAAGGACATGTATCTAGAATATAAAAAGGATTTTTACAACTTAGAAATAAGACAAAAAATTGAAAACGGTTGAAAAACATATATATTTATAAAAAACATAATGTCCAATAAACACATGAAAAGACATTTCATATCATTTATCATTAAGGCAATTCACATAAAAATCACAATGTAATACCACTTCACATCCACTAAGGTTGTTATAATCCA
Source organism: Callithrix jacchus (assembly GCF_049354715.1). Classification (NCBI taxonomy): domain Eukaryota; kingdom Metazoa; phylum Chordata; class Mammalia; order Primates; family Cebidae; genus Callithrix; species Callithrix jacchus. The sequence goes on from NC_133503.1 coordinate 182,562,186, forward strand.
AAGGAAAGAAAGTAACAGATATGGAAGAAAAAATGTAATCCTCATACATTGTTTATGAGAATGTAAGACAAAGTTGCAACTTTGGAAAGTAGTTTAGTGATTCTTCAAAATGTCAACTATAATACATGACCCATCATTTTGACTCCTAAGAATATATGTAAAAAATAAAAGTACAGGTCCATACAGAAATAGTACATACGTTTGTAATGGCGTTATTCATAATACCGAAAGAGTGAAAACAACCCAAATGTCCACCAACTGATGGATGGATAAACAAGATGTGTTTTATCCTTATAATTAGATGTTATTTGGCAATAAAAAAGAGAGTAATGCATGTTACAACATGGATAAATCTTGAAAACAGGGTAATTGAAATACACCAGTCAGGAAAGACATACTGTATTATTCTATTTCTATAAAATATCCAGGATAGAAAAATGGATAGAAACAGAAAACAAATGAATGCTTACTCAGTACTAAGTGAAAGGTGTGTGAATTAAGAGTATGGTACAGGTTGAGATGACATGGTCCAAAACTGTGTTGTAGAAATAATATCATGACTGTGAATATTTTTACAAATAATCATACACGTTAATAGGCAAATGATATGTAAGTTATATCTTAATAAAGCTATTGAAAACACAAACTGATGGGCTATTAACCCAACTGATGAACCCAAGAAGTTTGACTTCAAATCACCAGTATAAAATATGTTTAGAGGTCATTATGAAAGTTCTGTCAAAAAATTATTTTATTATCAAAGGGAGACATTTTTTCCTTGGGACTTGACTTTCTGAGCTTGTTGGACAAAAGAAAATAACCTCATGTGTCATGCCTAGTTCTGTTAATTGACAAACTGTTTTGTATTGATTTAAGCAAAGGTTGAGGTGTGCTTTTGTAACGATTCTGACTGAAGAATAAAAGCCACTGACTCAAGTGATGTGTGGATATGCACAAGTATGTATGAGAGAGAGAGGGGTGTGAGATGTGTCATGTCTAGTTCTATTAACTGAGGAACTGCTGTGTTTTGATTTAACTGAAGGTTAAGGTATGCTTTTGTACTGATTCTCATTGAAGAATAAAAGCCATTGACTCAAGTGATGTGTGTGTATATGCACAAGTGTGTATGAAAGAGATGTGTGTGAGAGAGAGAGCTGTTTTGTATACACAGAAGTTGCAAGTAGAAAGGAAGCTGAGTATAATTTGCAGAAACTTAACATCAACTGCTATAGTTCTTGTTTCATTTTTACAAAATGCACTGACATTTCCTTGAGAGATTTATCTGAGTCTAGATTCTGCCAGGCATTTGAAAACCTAAGAATAAGTGGCAGCCCATCCTCTGTGTTTTACCTGGAATTACATTATTTAGCTGGTAATGAATGGTATCAGCAGTTCTCACTGTGACTTCACAGTCATTTCAATGGCTATGCACACAATCAGGATATATCTAGACCGTCAGCTCTTTAACTCACAAATATTTCTTCTTTTTCTTACACTATTAGATAGAAGTTGCTATTAATTAAATTTTATAGTCAAAAGCCAGGGGTGACTATGTTCAATAATAATTGTATATTATTAAGTAACTTAAAGAATGTAATTGAATTATTTGTAACTTATAAGATAAATGCTTGAGGGATGAATACTCCATTCTCCATGATGTGATCACTGTGTATTGCATGCCTATATCAAAGCATCTCATGTGTTCCATACATTTATACACCTGCTATGTACCCTCAACAATTAGAAAAAATAATTTAAAGAGTATTTTTTGAAACAGGCTACTCAAAACCTATGCAATTTCAGTTTAATTTTTATTTTTTTAACAATTGAGCAGATATGCAATACTTTTTATATTGTTATACTTTAAGTTATGGGGTACATGTGCAGAACATGAAGGTTTGTTACATAGGTATACACGTGCCATGGTGGTTTGCTGCACCCATAAACCCGTTATCTACATTAGGTATTTCTCTGAATGTTGTTCCTCTTCTAACCTCCCACCCCCTGGAAGGCCCTGGTGAGTGATGTTCCATGCCCTGTGTCCATGTGTTCTAAGTATTCAGCTCCCACTTATAAGTGAGAACATGCGGTGTTTGGTTTTCTGTTCCTGTGCTAGTTTGCTGAGAATGATGGTTTCCAGCTTCATCCATGTCCCTGCCAAGAACATCAACTCATCCTTTTTTGGGGGGGCTGCAAAGTATTACATGGTGTGTATTTGTCACATTTTCTTTATCCATTTTAACATTGATGGGCATTTGGGTTCTTTCCAAGTCTTTGCTATTGTGAATAGTGCTGCAATAAACATACATGTGCATTTATATTAGCAGAATGATTTCTAATCCTTTGGATATACACCCAGTAATGGGATTGCTGGGTAAAATTGTATTCTAGTTCTAGATCCTTAAGGAATCGCCACACTGTCTTCCAAAATGGTCGAACTAATTTACACTCCTGCCAACAGTGTAAAAGTGTTCCTATTTCTCCACATCCTCTCCAGCATCTGTGGTATCCTGACTGTTTAATGATTGCCACTCTAACTGGCATGAGATGGTATCGCATTGTGGTTTTGATTTACATTTCTCTAATGACCAGTGATAATGAGATTTTTTTTTTAATTATCTTTGTTGGCTACATAAACGTCTTCTTTTGAGAAGTGCCTGTTCATATTCTTTGCCTACTTTTTGATGGGGTTGTTTATTTCTTGCATATTTATTTAAGTTAATTGTAGATTCTGGATATTAGTCCTTTGTCAGATGGATAGATTGCAAACATTTTCTTCCATCGGGTAGGTTGCTTGTTCACTCTGATGATAGTTTCTTTTGCTGTGCATAAGCTCTTATTTTAATTAGATCCCACATGCCAATTTTGAGTTTTGTTGCCATCGCTTTTGGTGTTTTAGTCATGAAGTATTTGCCCATGCCTATGTCCTGAATGATACTGCCTAGCTTTTCTTCCAGGGTTTTTATAGGTTTAGATACTTTAATACATCTTGAGTTAATTTTTGTGTAAGGTGTAAGGAACAGATCCAGTTTCAGCTTTCTGCATATGGCTAGCCAGTTTTCCCAACACCGTTTATTAAATAGGGAATCCTTTCCCCATTGCCTTTTTTTGGTCAGGTTTTTCAAAGATCAGATGGTTTTAGATGTGTGGCATTATTTTTGAGGCCTCTGTTCTGTTCTATTGGTCTATAGCTCTATTTTGGTACCAGTACCATGCTGCTTTGGTTACTGTAGCCTTATAACATAGTTTGAAGTCATGTAGCGTGATGCCTCCAGCTATGTTCTTTTTGCTTAGGATTATCTTGGCTATGTGGGCTCTTTAGTGGTTCCTATGAAATTTAATTTTTTTTTCATTCTGTGAAGAAAGTCAGTGGTAGCTTGATAGAGACAGAATTGAATCTATAAATTACATTGGACAGTAGAAACATTTTCATAATATTGATTCTTCTTATCCATGAGCATGGAATGTTTTTCCATTTGTTTGTGTCTTCTCTTATTTCCTTAAGCAGTGGTTTGTAGTTCACCTTTAAGAGGTTCTTTACATCTCTTGTAAGTTGTATTATTAGGTATTTTGTTCTCATTGTACCATTTGTGAATGGGAGTTCAATCATAATTTAGCTGTCTGTCTGTTATTGGTGTATAGGAATGCTTGTGATTTCTGCACACTGATTTTGTATCCTGAGACTTTGCTGAAGTTGCTTATCAGCTTAAGGAGATTTGGGGCTGAGGCGATAAGGTTTTATAAATATACAATCATGTCATCTGCAGAGACCAGAGTATTTTTTAAAAGCCAGGGACCTCAGACAAACAATGCATATCACAATGTTTAAAAATCTCTGGATCATGGGAAACAGGACTCCCTAGTGAAATACAAATTGAATGATGCACATTGAGGTAATAATGTCCTTAACTGCAGTTATATCACTGCCTTTTTATTGATATTGACTTTACATTAACAAAGAATAATTAAATTGAGTGACTAGAGAATCTTGATTCTATACATTCCTCATGCAGGTCTCCGGGGAAAGAGATCTCAAGGTTACTTCTTGTGATTTCTATGCCTGCATCATTTCATGTGAGAATGAATTCCCTGGAGCTTGGGCAGCATGGGCAATGTTGGAACTCTGTGTACTTGTGGAGTATTATTTTAAACGAAACCTTTTTCCTTACTTAAAATTTGTCTTGCCCAAGTTTCTCTCCAAGTTATTTGTTCAATTTCTTCTTTAGTGAAGGTGATATAAAAAGAAAGAGAGAAAGGAGGGAAAGATGCTGATTTATTTTAGGCACTTAGCTCAATTTGCTTTTACTTGTTTGGGAAATTGCTTTTTCAATGCAGAAAAAAATGTGTTGCAGTGAAGTAATTCCATGCGTTTGATGACACTGCAGTGTGTTTCTTCCCTGTATCTGTTATAAGTGTAAATGAACTGCAGAAACTGCAGCATTGCCATGATGTACTTCCTTTTATTGCTACTCTTTCTTACCTACTAGATTACACGTGTGTTACTGAAGTTACTGTTTACACTTATTTAACAGTATTGACTGAAATAACCCTGAATCTCCTCCAGTGAGGACTGATTTAGCTACAAATCACTGTTCCAGCTCTGAAATCATTAATCAGCCCTAGGCAAGATCCATTATGTGGGATTTCAGCATAGAAGAAATATTAACAGCTCCCTAGAAGAAACGTTACCATCGCATTGGCTGTGACTCCCTGCTGGAGCAGCAAATTACCCTCAAGTAATAATTATAATACATTAGTAGAGGTTTAATTTCCAATAAGTGCTGTCTGTTTAAGAAATGGCAATCTCAGCATGTCTCAGAGAACAATAGATCATGTTATCAGCAAGAATAAACCTACATGGAATTAAATGAATGATAATAAAAAATTCATTACACTTTAAAAACTGTAGAAAAAAGAGAAGCCAATGTGAGTCCCTCAGTTACAGTTTTACAGAAAAACATTGTTTATAGATCATCTGACTGAGTGATAGTAGGCAAAGCTATGATTTTTTTCTCTTAACTTTGAAAGATAGCAAAATTCTTAATTTATTTGTTAATATCAATGGCAAGTTAGTAATAGTTTTGTTTTTTTTTTTTTTCTGAAGGGAGGAAGATGTAAATGAGAGTAATGTAACTACAGGGAAATTCATTCTTTACCTAAGTGTACTCAGTGACCCACTTTTTCTTCAAAATTAATATTCCAGTTAAAAACTTTCTAAAGTATAGAAAAATTAGGGTTTTAGAGGATTGTTTATAATTCTGCTTTAGACAGACAAAAATATTTATTTGGAGTTAGGTTTGTAAATGGTTTCAAAAGATAGCTCGTTCCTATTAAGTTTTAGAATAGTTTGAGTTCTAAGAAGGCTGTAATATCCACTTAAAATTTTAAATAGAATCTCTGTTGTATACAAGTTACCATATAAGGGACCACTATTGTGTATGTTGTATTCTTCCTACTCTGGTGTAAAGTGAAAAATAATCATAAATATATTTATAAGACTTATTTAACTTTCAAGTGCAATGAAGATTTTATTTATAATAATTTTAGAAGTTTTAACAGCATGATTCATTTCTTCCCAAATTATTGTCTAGGCAATGTCCACAAATATTGATGTGATAACAGCAATATTCTGAAATTTTGAGGTTTGCTAGTATGTTGTGCTTAAGCAGTCTGTATTGTAAAGATATTTTTCTTCTACCGGCTGAACTAAGTTCTTCTATTGAACAAGTTCTAGCACACTGCATAAACCAGATTAGGTATGTGCCAGTGCTTGAAAATTGTTCTTCAGGTTCAGTGAACTATTGATTTAAGGAATTCAAGGTGATTCCATTACTGAGTAAAGAGATTCATATTTTCTTAACACTGTAGGGTTTGCAGCTTGATTTATGTGTCCACGAATGTATATGCTTAGAGATTTTTTTTCCTTCTGTTTTACTGTTTGATGGATGTCATGTCATACTGTCAGATACAGAAACCAAACTGAAAGAAAACTATTATAAGTAAGTTCTTCCCCAATTTCATAGTAAAATATGCCTTATGGTTGAATTTGTACAAAATTCAACAAAAATAAACAACCTCCTATTTCTATGTAATGAATACAGTGTGAAACCTAGCATAAAAAGTAACCAGATTTCTAAAAATTTGAAACGATCATAATGTTTCAGAGCTTATTTACATATAGTGATACTTTTGGAAATAAATTGTATATCTTCACTTATAGATCTTTGGTAGGGAGGAACGTTCAGAATCATTTAGATAATTTTAAAAGTTCAAATCAGTTGCTATCTCTAAAACATTCATAAACTGCTCCTTTTATAGCTGAATATGCATCATCCTTAAACAATTATTTCAGAAATTCATTACAAGTGAAGCACTGTGATAGATCCAGATCTTGCAGCCCTATTCCACCCAGCATGCAATGCAGTGATCTCTGCTAATTACCTGACAATATATTAGTCAGGCATAGAACTTAGTAAAATCTTTCACACTACCTGAGTTTTCTTTCTTAGGTTGGGGAAAAAATGAAACACAGTTAAGCATGAAGTTTACTACTTCATGACCCCAAATTTAGCATTCAATAGTAAGAAAAAAATTGCTCCTGGGCACGTATGTAACACACACACACACACACACACACACACACACACACACACACACAGATATCCAGGAGCTTAATAATTGTACATAACTTTTTATTGCCCTTGAATACCAGAGTAATATAAAAATGAGTGATTTTATGGCATTCTTTCTTTTAAAATACAATTTTGGTTATTTTCTATATAAAAATAATTCAAGGGTTTTAACCATAAGGTAATTAATTAAAATTAGTAGATTTCTCAAATACCATCAACTTAAATGCATAGCCCAGAGACATACAAGTGCCAGTGTATGTTTCTGGGCTATGCATTTAAGTAGATGGTATTTGAGAAATCTACTATTTTAATTAATTACCTGATGGTTAAAACCCTTGAGTTATTTTTAACAGAGTTAAGCAACTGAATTTTATTCTAGACTCTGCCATTTCCCAGCTTATGTCTTCGGGTAAGTCATCAACATGTTCTGAGCACTTTTTTTTTTACCTCTTAAATGGAATAAAATACTTACGTTGGCTACTACCTGTTAGTTTTGTAAAAATCAAAAGACATAATATGTTATTATGAATAATAATACCAAAGATCAAAAATCATTTCAACCATAATAATAGCAGCAGGGTTTCTTTTGCACTCACTGATTCAGTATGCTAAGTGCCATTCATGTATTTTGTTCCTTACTTTTTCACGACCTTGAGATATTTAATATTATCAATTTCCAATTCAAGTGAAGAGAATAGAGAAAGAGTACACTATTTACCAAGGCCATACGGTTAGTGAATGAGGCAGGCACATTCAAGTCTGTGCAGCTGTAGAAGCCAGGCCAGCAAAGACACAGTCTTGTTGCCCATCCTGACCTTCCTCGCTTCCTTCTAGATTGGGTGACTACACCTGTATTGTTTATATACTTCCAAGAAGAAGTTCATCATAGGATGCTGTTGCTATCTGTTTACCATTTGTTCCTCAAAGACCTTGCTTGTTAGTTCAGTGTTCATGTTCAAACTGATGAGGCAGTGAATGCTGAGAACCTGTACAGGCATGTGGTCTAATGTTATATTGGACTTCTACATAGCAAACTCTGAAAAAGATGATTTTACTTTAAGTGTAAACAGTTTAACTAACAGAAAGAGTCTCTTTGTTCTAATTTTTTTTTTTTTTTTTTTTTTTGAGATGGCGTCTCGCTTTGTCACCAGGCTGGAGTGCAGCAGTACAATCTCAGCTCACTGCAACCTCAGCCTCCCGGGTTCAAGTGATTCTTCTGCCTCAGCCTCCTGAATAGCTGGGACTACAGGCACACACCACCATGCCTAGCTAATTTTTGTATTTTTAGTAGAGACGAGGTTTCACCATGTTGGCCAGGATGGCCTTGATCTCTTGACCTCATGATCCACCTGCCTCGGCCTCCCAAAGTGCTGGGATTACAGATGTGGCCACCATGTCCAGCATCTTTATTCTGATTTTTATATGTTAGGTATCTGAGTCTTCATAATTTTAACTCTAGAAACATCTTTATGTAATATTTTCCAAATAGTGGCATGTACATAATAAATTCCCATCTGGAATAATGAAGGAATAGAAGGGCAAATGATTATTCCTCATAAACCTCCATGATGTCTATTTGTTATAATTATCAATTAAATTAAAATGTGAATTAAATTATATCTTATATGGACAATATTTCTACTATCCAAATAATATTCACAGGAGATCTGTCCTGTACCAACAGGACAGATCACTGTGAATAATAAGATTCAATTAATGTATTAGAAATTTAGTGTGGTAAATAATCTGTATAACAGACCAGTCCCTGCTCACAAGGCATTTTTTTTCTCTCTAATTAAAAATTTTAGAATAGACAAAGGTTGACATTATTATTATTATTATAACTATGCAGTGAAAGAGCACTAAATTTCTTCAAATGCATCCTCCTTAGAGGAAGAAAGAAAAGGAGATTTCTTTATTGTCTGTAAGATTCCTAATTCTTTTCAAAGTGATATTTCATCAGGTGAGGAATGAACACACACTCTGATTTGGATTTGCAAGTGTTCCACTTTTCTTCATCAATAAACTTATTTTCTACGGATTTCCTAAAACTGCACCTGGCAGTTCAGTGGTGAGAAGAATGGTGACATCATTGTATTCATTTAGGACATGAATTAAGGCCATGAGCTTTTAGTATGCCTAGAGGCATGTGTTTTAAGTTATTGTAGTTATGGATTCTAATTGCAACACGCAGCTGCTGATTAATGTGAATATGCCTTGTCTGATTGTCCCCATGGATAACCCCAAATGTACTCCATGAAGTTGGAAGTTTAACAGAGATATATTGATTTCTTAATTTAATGGAAAATGGCTCTGTAATATAAAATAATGCGTTCATTTCATGTAGTTACCTTTAAGGATATAAGTCTCTAAAACTGAAGCCTCACATGTAGTCAAAGCGATTAAGAATCAAACTAGATAAGGAGAGAGCTTTCTGGTTGACGTAGTAAAAGTAAATAAATAAGCTCATAATCTTTGCAATTCCTGAATGATGAAAATAAACAAGTACATTCGGCCGGGCGCGGTGGCTCAAGCCTGTAATCCCAACACTCTGGGAGGCTGAGGCGGGTGCATCCCGAGGTCAAGAGATCGAGACCATCCTGGCCAACATGGGGAAACCCTGTCTCTACTAAAAATACAAAAATTAGCTGGGTGTGGTGGCATGAGCCTGTGGTCCCAGCTACTCGGGAGGCTGAGGCGGAAGAATCTTGAACCCAGGAGGCGGAGGTTGCAGCAAGTCGAGATTGCGCCACTGCACTCCAGCCTGGAGACAGAGAGAGACTCTGTCTCAAAAAAAAAAAAAAAAAAAAAAAAAAAAAGGAAGGGGTACATTCTTACCGCTTTTCTTGTTCTTTCCTTCTTCATTTGAAAATATCTAGCAGCAAAAAAGTTCTAATGCTGTACTTGTAAAAAAACACTTTTGGCTTTTATTTTTAGATTACTGCCTTGTATTACTAAATAATAAAAGATTTTTAAGGTGGCTACACTGTACATCTTCCGTTTTAATTTTAATTTCTTTCAGCACCACTTAGAATGGGCACGTTTTGAATGCTTTCAGAGAATAGAACTAATGCTCTTATCATGTATCATTCATTCTTTATGAATCCTTGATTCATATGATTTATAGAATTAAAGAGTGAAGATGAATTTGTTTAAATCTTAAACAATACTTTTGATTTTGAAATTTTTGTCTTTGTATTAGCTTAATAATGTTATTAAGTTTATTATTTTTGTGGTTTCTGATAGTACCAGCAACAGCTTCTCCATTAAGCAATTCAGTAATATTTAATTGTTACAAACACTCCAAAGAAAAATTGTGTACATAAAACTTTGTTTCATGCACAGTAAGAGTTTAGCATCTAAAAAACCATTTAATATTTTTTTTACAATAAATGTTGCTTTGTTGAAGATCTTCCTAAATCAGGTATACTAATGTGTTCAAGATTCAGTGAAAATACCTACTGACTGTGGCTAACTGGAGAAATAATAGTAATAGATTATGTTGGCACATTTCCCAAAATTTAACATTAAAATTCTAAACCCCCATGAGGATGGTATAGGAGGTAAGCCTTCAGATATTTAGGTTTAGATGAGGTCATGAATGTGGGTACCTCATGATGGATTATTGTTCTTACTAAAGGGAGACATAAGCACACTCTCTACTCCAAACAAAGACCATGTGAGGACATCACCAGGAAAAGGGCACTCCCTAGAACCTAACCATGCTGGCACTCTGATCTCAGACTTCCCAGAGCATGAAGAAATTTGAATTGTCTAAGCCACTGAGTCTATGGAATTCTGAGCATTCCATAGAATTCTGAGTCTATGGAACTACCCGCACAAACATTAATGTGTGGGTAGTTTACAGGAATGAAGGGAGAGTTATACAAGCGCCTTTGGGAGGAATAGCTTCAGGGAGTATCTTTATACTGCTCTCTTCCTTATTATCTATGTGCCTTCATTGAAATTTTTTTAGTCTCTATCCTAGTGCCATGTTCTGAATGTTTCTGTCCTGACAAAAATTTATATGTTGACATGTCATCCTCATTGTGATAATATTAGGAGGTGAGGCCTTTGAGAAGTGATTTGGTCATGAGGACTCTGCTTTCATGAAGAGGATTATTGCCCTTATAAGGGAGGCTTCAGGAAGTTGGTTTGATCCTTTGGCACGAAGTAATAAAAAAAGATTTTTGAGGTGGCTGCAATATATATCTTCCATTTTAACTTTAATTTCTTTCAGCACCACTTAGAATAGGCATGTGTATTTATTCTCCATATTTTTCAAAGAAGTCATGTGTTTTTATTCTCCATATTTTTTCAAAGGAAAATATTAAATCGATGATATAAAACATAATATGCACTTACCTATTGTAAAACTTACCACACTGTGATACTTATGTGGCTTGCTTACCACCTAGGGTCTAGAGCAAGGTCTTAATTTGAAGACATTCTGTGTTGTCTTCTCTATATTTTTAGCACTTAGAAGACTACTTGACAATACATTAGAATTCAATACCTTTGTTGAATGTTGATGTTAAAACAGTATGTGTCTGGCTGGAATCCTCATTCAATAAGATGTTCTTTATTGAGTAAGCACATTCTGTGTGACAAATCTGGATAAGGGGCTGCTCAGGTAACAGCAAACTGATATGTCCCATGGCCTAAGGCTGGTGGAGCACATGAAAGGCAATCAAAAGGTCTTGCAAATAAGTGAGAAATTAGAGTTATAAGGTCTCGAAAAAAGGCTACTTTGTTCCATAAGCAACATTCACGACAGGATATTTAGGGCTTCAAACTAATAATTTCCTGAAAATAGCAAGGATATTGCTTAAAGTAATTTAATTTTCTGGTAACTTTTGCCTCAATAATATTTATTGGCCATTTTACATTACCTTATCAAATAGTAGCAAATTGCATGCTTACTGTTATATCAATATATAAGAATAAAAACAACTAGTACTGATGAGGAATTTATTATTTTATTAGTGTGTGAATTTGTTGAGATAATTACCTATTGAAAAATAATTCATGTGAATAGTTATTTTTAAATTAATTTTCTCAGTGATTTTGATAACCTATACTGCTTTGTTGCTTTCTGTGTTCTTTAATGGACCTGCAGACATTTTTCTAGTTATTAAATGTAAAATTAAAGTACCTCAGTCTCAATGTCCCCAAAGCATATACATAAAAGTATATATATACATATACATATATATGTGTGTGTGTGTGTGTGATACATAAGTATATACAATGATGTGTAAAGTTTGTATTAGTACATTTTCACACTGCTGATAAAGACATACCTGAGACGGTGCAATTTACAAAAAAAAAAATATGAGGTTTAATGGACTTACATTTCCACATGGCTGGGGAGGCCTCACAATCATGGCAGAAAGTGAAAGGCATGTCTCATATGGTGGCAGATAAGGTAATTGACTTTGTGCAAGGAAACTCCCCTTTTAAAACCATCAGATCTCATGAGCCTTATTCACTTTCACAGGAACAGCATAGGAAAGACCTGTTCCATGATTAAATTATCTCCCACTGGTCCCTCCCACAACATGTTGGAATTCAGGATGAGATTTGGGAGGGTATACAGCCAAAATGTATCCTTCTGCTCCTGGCCCCTCTTTAATTATCTCATGTTCTTACATTTAAAAATGAATTATCTCTTCCCAATAGACCCCCAAGTCTCAACTCATTTCAGCATTAACTCAAAAGTTCACAGTCCAAAGTCTCATCTGAGACAAGGCAAGTCCATTCTGTCTATAAGCCTGTAGAATCAAAAGCAAGTTAGTTGCTTCCTAGACACAATGGGGGTACAGGCATTGGGTACATACACCCATTCCAAATGAGAAACTGGCCAAAACAAAGGGGATACAGAACCCATGCAAATCCAAAATCCAGCAGGGAAGTCAAATCTTAAAGTTCCAAAATGATCTCTTTAGAATCCAGGCCTCACATTCATGTCACACTGATGCAAGAGGTAGAATCCCAGTGCTTGGGCAGCTCCTCCCCTGTGGCTTCACAGGTCACAGCCTCCCTCTTGTCTGCTTTCACACGATGGCATTGAATGGGGCATATGGTGCAAGCTGTAGGTGGATCTACCATACTGGGGTCTGGATGATGGTGGACCTCTTCTCACAGCTTCACTAGCTGGTGCCCTGCTGGGTACTCTGTGTGGGAGTTCTGACCCCACATCTCCTTTTTGCACTGCCCTAGCAGAAGTTCTCCATGAGGGCCCCACACCTGCAGCAAATTTTTTCCTGGCCATTCAAACATATCCATACATCCTCAAAAATCTAGGCAGAGGTTTGTAAACCTCAATTCTTGACTTCTGTGCACCCACAGACACAACACCATATGGAAGCCACCAAGGCTTGGGGCTTTCACCTTCTGAAGCAACAGCCTGAGTATTATATCTTGGCCCTTTTAGTCATGGCTGGAGCAGCCAGGAAGCAAAACACTAAGTCCCTAGACTGCATCCAGCACAGGGAATCTGGGCCTGCCCCATGAAACCATTTTTTCCTCCTAAACCTGTAGGCCAGTGATGTGCAAGGCTGCCTCAAAGGACTCTTCTGTCTAAAATTCCCTGGAGACAGTATCCCTATTGTCTTGGTGATTAACATTCAGCTCATTGTTACTTATGCAAATTTCTGCATCCAGCTTGAATTTTTCCTCAGAAAATGGGATTTTCTTTTCTACAGCATTGTCAGCCTGCAAATTTTCCAAACTTTTATGTTCTGTTTCCCTTTTAAAATGGTGCCTTTAATAGCACTGAAGTCACCTCTTGAATGCTTTGCTGTTTAGCAATTTATTCTGCCAGATTCCCTAAATCATCTCTTTCAACTTGAAAGTTCCCCAGATTTCTAGGCAGGGGCAAAATGCCACAAATATCTTTGCTAAGACATAACAAGTGTCTCCTTTGCTCCAGTTCCCAACAAGTTCCTCATCTCCATCTGAGACCACCTTAGCCTGGATTTCCTTGTCCATATTGTTACCAGCATTTTTTGTCAAAGCCATTCAACAAGTCTCTAGGGAGTTCCAAACTTTCCCACATTTTCCTCTCTTCTTCTGAGCCCTCCAAACTGTTCCACTTTCTGTCTCTTACCTAGTTCCAAATTTGCTTCCACATTTTTAAGTATCTTTTCAGCAGTGCCCCACTCCTGGTACTAATTTACTGTGTTAGTCCATTTCCATGCTGCTGATAAAGACATACCTGAGACTGGGCAATTTACAAAAAAAAAAAAAGAAGTGGTTTAATGGACTTACAGTACCACGTGACTTAGTAGGCCTCACAATCATGGCAGAAAGTGAAAGGCACATCTCACATGGTGGCAGATGTGAGAAGAGAGCTTGTGCAGGGAAACTCCTCTTTTTAAAATTATCAGATCTCACAAGACTTATTCACTATAACAAGAACAGCACAGAAAACACTTGCCCCCATGATTCAATTACCTCCCACCAGGTCTCTCCCAAACATATCAGAATTCAAGATGAGATCTGGGTGGGGCCCAGCCAAACCATATCAAGTCTTATTTGAATTTTAGCATTAAGACTATTTATTACAATGAAGTAAGATTTTACTAGTCTACAGATAAGGGCTTCTCTGTGTTCTGGCCCTTAAAACAGTTCTGGCTCTTATAACCACACAGAATTGTTCTGTTATTTTGGTAGTGCCTCTACAAGGAGAAAGCTTCTCAAAATAGTCATCTGTTTCCTTGACATGTTCTCACAGACTTGATACTACATAAGGAGATTCTAGTCTAAAAGATTTTAGATGTTTATGTTTTGTAAACTTTCTTGCTCAATTAAAGTTTTCTATGCTGCAATTGACTTTTTTGTCATCAGTTTCACTTGATTGTAAATATACAGTAGCTATTTTTTTTTATTACCATTAATCTTTAAAATTGTCTTTATAAGCAAGCACTCAAATTCATTGATAGGGAGGTGATGCAAGAACTCTAGAGACTGAGTTCATATTCACTTACATAAATCATTTTTAAAGGCACCACAAATAAATACACTTAATTACCTGTGGTTTGAGGAGAGCTAGTGAACTTGGGAAATATCCTTACAGATAGAAATAAGCAAAAACTATGCAAGACCTATTATTTGTACTAAAATCAATTTAATTAAAAGTACATTAATAAAAAAATCTATGTGAAGATTGCTCTAGGATACAAAATTTACCATTATACAGTGAAGAAATAAAAAGATACAAAGTTAACGTTAATCAAGCAAGCAACAGTGCAGGAAGTATATTAACCAGGGCAGGCTTTTTAAGACCACAATCTTTTACAAACCAAGAAAATAATTAAGTGCAAATAGTTTATATTCATTAAGTATTCCAGGAAGAATCTTTGTTTTGCCAAAAGTTGTTATTCTACTTGAAATTATAATAGGCATTTGGGAGCAATATAATAGTGTTTGTTTAAAAAATAATCAAGGTTGTTTTAATGCAAACTCCATGAAATGTTCTTAAAAAGTAATCATCCAACTGACAGTATAAAATGAATTATATGTTTCATAATGCACTGTAAATGCATTTATGATTTCAGAAAGACTGGAGGTATCACAACAAGAGTTGAAGTATTGATAATTGACTTTTGTCAGAAGAGGTATATTAAGTATGAAAGTTCCAAAAGAGAAAAAATAAAAATAAAATGCCCCAAGTTAGAAAGATTACAGTAATTAAGAAATTAGAGGTAAGCAGTTTAGGCAGTGCTTAGCAATGACATTAGGTATAAAATATGATGCAAGGTATCTGAACACCTTAATAACTAGGAAAATAAATTTAGACTTTATTTACATGCCTAGAAGTAAAAAATATAATTACACTGTATTTCAATAAGAGAGTAGAGGAATATGACAAAATTCAAACACTTAACCAATTTAAACTGGACATTGATTGAATCATTTCCAGTTATGCTTCTGTCTTCCAGCATGTGACTGATAAAGTTTATCCACCTGTCTTATTTAATTTTTGGCTGCTTTAACAAAATACCACAGGCTAGGTAATTTGTAAAGAAAATTAGTCTATTTTGCTCACAGTTCTGGAGGCTGAGAAGTCCAGGAGCATGGAGGCAGCATCCAGTGAGAATCATCCGATGGCAGAAGGGCAGATGGTGGAAGCAAGCACAAGAGGCAAAAAAAGAACATCACGTTGGACTCATCCTCTTATCACAAATCCTGTCCCAAGATAACTAATCCACTCTCCATGATAGCACTAATCCCTTCTTGAGAGCAAATTCATCCTGGCCTAATCATTTCTTTAAAATCCAACCTCTTAATACTGTTACAACAGCAATTCACTTTCAGCACATACATCTTTGGGGGACACATTCAAACCATAGCCCTACATTTACTGACAATTGGTTATGGTAATATGTAGATTAACAGCCAACAGTTGATAGCATGAAATTTGTTTAACACAACAGTAATCAATTTGCTAGCTTTGTGTGTTGGGGGAAGAGGAGGTGGAGCTTTATATCTCTATGTGTATACATATAACACAGGTTCCAGAGAAGATGGCATAATATCGAGAAAGTATTTTAGGTGGAGCATGTAAAGGATGATGATGTAGTGACTCTGGTAAAATTAAAATAAAGCAGTTTATATGTTTCTTTTCCTATGAAATGTCAATACATTCCCCACCACCAAAAAAAGGAAAAAAAAAAGAGAGAAGAGTAAAAAAGTTGTGTAATCATTGCCTAGAGTATTTGTTACAGGCTACTTTTCCACTGTTTCCTTTGTTCACATTTAGCTTATCTTTCCCAGCATTCCTTTCTGTTGATGTGGCTGCATCTCTGAATTTTGGCCAGTGGAATCTAATCAGAATGATAAGCTCTGTTTCCAGGCTTGGCCTATAAACATTTTCTGTCCAAGTGGTTCCCAGTTGCTGGACATTTTGTTCACTGAGGGGTACATGGCAATATCCAAAGAAATTTTGGAATTTCATTTCGGGAGTAAACTGCTAAATATTTTACACTAAGCTGGATGGTCCCCAAAACAAAGAATTCTCTAATTCAAGTGCCAGTAGTACTGAGGTCGAGAATCTCTGAACTATTTTATTTTGCATTTACTGACTCTATATTTGATGTTTAGAACAAATTAGTTCTGGAGATCTGCTGTACAACATAGTGCAATACAGCATTGTACACTTAACAATTTAAGCAGTTAGATTTCAAGGTAAGTGTTACTACTATTCACCCACAGACATACATACACAGTGAAGAGATAAAAGGAAATTTTGAAGAGTGATGGATGTGTTTATTACATTGATTATGGTAATGATATCATGGGTATATGTCCAAACTAGTGAAACTGTATACATTAAATATATGCACTTATTTGTATCAGTTTTACCTCAATAAAGTTATAAAAAATTAATTGTAAACAAAAACTAAAATGCTATTATAGTTTTGTCATTATATATATATATATATATATATATATATATATACACACACACACATACATACAGACAAACATATTTAATATTATAGTAGTAACCCTTCCTAACCAATAAATAAATACATTCATTTTAGATCTGCATGTGAGTATTATAATTCCTCTAGGGGAAGGTGACTAGAGAGATTTTTAAAAGAAAAAAAAAAGCTGCTACAATGCAAAATAAAGATTCTGTTTTATTAGTAGGATTGGCAATTTTCATCTTCAACAAGACCTAACCTGTTGAAGCAAAAAATGGGAGAAAACAGATACCCACATTACTGAGGAAAGTGCATGATGTATAGTTCACCTGGAATTTATACCAAAGGAGTACTCATGAACACTACCTTAGTCATATTTATTACAGAAAAAGGCTGTAAAACACTGCAGTTTCTGAAAATATAAGATTTTAATAACCCCCTGTGGTATATTTCAATATGATTAAATAATCTCCACTATTAAATACTATTGGCATTTTTAAATGGTACATTATAATATAGGGAAATATATAGGAGTGATCTAGAAAGAATTTAAAATCTAAGAAGAGAAGAGTTGCTATCTCTAGGTGGTAGAGGTGGCTTTCTTTTTTATTCTTATTGATATATTCTGAAAGTTATTTACAAACATGATACTTTTATAACCATAAATTGTATTCTGATGAAAACAGGTTTTAAAGAGCTACTTGGTCTGGACATGTTGGCTCACACCTGTAATCCTCATGCTTTGGGAGGCTGAGGTAGTGAGAATGCTTGAGGCCAGGAGTTTGAGACCAGCCTGGGCCACACTATAGCAAGCCTCTGTCTCTAAAACAAACATACAAACAGCTTCTGGGTCTACATCTTGAATAAGGGTGAAAGTATGAGATCTTAGAAAAGTGTTCCTGGGGTCAGACACAGTGGCTCATGCCTGTAATCCCAGCGCTTTGGGAGGCCAAGGCGGGTGGATCACCTGAGGTCCAGAGTTTAGACCAGCCTGATCAACATAGAGAAACCCTGTCTCTACTAAAAAATTAAAAAAATGAGCTGGGGATGGTGGTGCATGACTATAATCCCAGCTACTCGGGAGGCTGAGGAAGGAGAATCGCTTGAACCCAAGAGGCAGAGGCTGTGGTCAGCCGAGATCTTTTGCACTCTAGCCTGGACAACAAGAGTGAAACTCCTTCTGAAAAAAGAAAAAAATAGTGGTCCTGGACTTTTCTGTCAGGGCCACCCACCAATGTCTCATTTCTTTCCAACCTTTTTTTCCTTTTGCTTAACTCCTCTCACATACATTTTGGCTGGTGGTTATAATAAAAAAGACTAAGAAAAATGGCTTAATTAAGAGTGAAAATCAATGCATGAAAGAAATAGGGAAATGATATTTATCATGTACAGTCTACTCAGTACTTCATAATTGTGACCTATTCCTGTGCCATAGCAAAATTACTGGACGTTAGAAATAGGCTTAACTGCTCATAACATGAAACTCAAATCACAGTTGCTGAAACAATAGAGAATATATTTTGCTCCTATAAGCAGAAATTTGGAAGTGTGTGGTGATCAAGTTTTGGTGAGGGGCTACATGTTAAAACAAAGGACCAGCAAAGTTCATCCTTACAGTTGGTTTCAAAGTATGACATCTTCATTGTCATCAATCTGCAGGTGATATGAGAAGGGACAAATGACAAAGGTTCATGCAGACCAAATCTTCCATTTAGACAAGATTTGCTGAGAACAAGACCCAGTGACGTCTGCTTACACTTTGTTGGTCCAATCTATGTCATATGGCCACGTTTAGTTACAAGAAAGACCAGGAAATGTAGCCTTTTGGTTGCTTATATTACCACACCTGTCCTTCCTTATTAAGCAAGAAGGAGAGCATGTATACTGGGTGGACAACTAGCTGTGTCTGCCACAAACACCTTATTCTTTTTCTTTTCTCAGGAATCATCTCTCTGGCCTGCTCTACCCTTAGAATATCTCTTATTCTGAATTTGAATATGTATGGTTAATCCTTTAAAACTATTAGTGCTTCCTTCAGCTTCAAATGAGAGAAAAAAACAATTTTTCTTTACTCTCCCAGCAGCAGTTCCTGGGTTGAAGTTTCATCTTACAGGCTGCAAAATTAACTGTGTTTTGACTCATCCACAGATCTGTTTAAGGAGAAAGTATATTAGTATGCTATATTTGAGAATGGATTCTTGATGAAAAATGGCTAAAGGTTAAAAAAAAACCATGTCGTTTTATTTTCATCAGCCAGAGGAAAGGAGCAAGTGCTATGATAACCCATTTGAAGAGCTATACCAGTAATGAATACTGGTGCCTCAAGTGAAAATAAATACTTGCAGTGTTGAAAAACATGGTGGTAACTTAAAGCTGAATACAAAATCAAACTATAAGAGAGAGAGAGAGAGACAGACAGAGAGAGAGAGAGAGAGAGAGAGAGAAAGTAGAGACCAAGAGAGATAAAGAGAGGAGTTGAAAAAGAAGAGGAGGAAAGAGAAGAGGGAAATGAGTGGAGATATAGCTGAGACGACAGATAGAAAAAGACAGATAAATCAACAGACACAGCTGCTATGATTTGAATGTCTCTTTCAAAGTTCATGTTGAAACTTTATCCCCATTGTGGTAATATTGAGAGGTTGGTTAAATCATAAAGGCTCTGCTCACATTCACAGATTAATGGGTTATCATAGGAGTGAGACTGATAACTTCAAAAGAAGAATAAGAGACCCAAACTAGCAATCTCAGCCACTTTCACCATACGATGCCCTGCACCGCTTCAGGACACTGCAGAGGGTCTGCATCAGAAAGAAGGCCCTCACAAGATGCAGACCCTCCACCTTGGACTACTCTGCCTTCATATCATGAGAAATAAATTACCTTTCTTTATACATTACCCAGCTTCAGGTATTCTATATAACCAACAGAAAATAGATTATAACAATGTAAACATAGAGTTAAAAATAGAGAAAGTGATTATTTTTGTTTTTTATTTTAGATTCAGGTGTAGCTGTGCTTTACTGTTACATATTATATGTGTATGGTGGGGTTGGGTTACTAGTGTACCCATTACCCAAATATTGGACATTGTTTCTTCAATGGGATTTTTATAAAACGTCAATTATATTACTAAAGTTTAAAAGATTTAGTTTTTCTAAAATAAAAAGTATAAGCTGATAATAAAATAAATTAGAAAGATTAGGTAGCACAATTTAAATGAGGAATACAGAGGGAAATGTTCAATTTTTATTTAAAAAAATGACAAAGTGGTGTTTTTATATTTGCTGAGCCATTATGGCATTTATAAAATATCGTGAATGATTTGAGGAATTACTATGTTTTGCTTTCCTTAATATGATCTAAATGTTCTCTCTCTCCTCATAATACAAAGAATGAAATAATCACTTTGATAGTCAGTGCATTTATTTCCCATTTTGTGGAAATAAATTTCCAATTTCTTGATAGAACCTACATGTATATTTAAATGGGAAAATAAAGCCGAAGCAAACGAAGAGAATTACTGTCAGTGATCATTGTCAATATATAAATCAGACATGGAGCACATTTATCCTGAAACATACTTCATATCTTCAGGGCAAAGAAGTGTATAGGTTCTTAAAATTCCATGAAGCTTTAACCATTACATCAAAGGCCTGGATGAAAATCTGTTCATTCTGGACATCCTAGCACTCATCCAGCTAAGAAGGTAACTATTTATAACCACCTAATTATTTAGTATCAGTTAGACTTTTAAAGTAGAATCCATTGTAGTGCAAACGGAAATAAATAAGTCTGGACACACACAGACTCCAGTGTGAGGAAGTAGACCAAGGAGGACCAGTGCCCAGGTCAGCAGGAAGCTCATTTCTAACTATTAATGGTGCAAATTTGACTTCCAAAGAGTCTCACATTAGTCCCCTTACCCAAGATACTGATTTTACTTAGAATAAAATTTCAATATTCTACCCTGTCTGTGGAGAGCTGGACGCTCATTGTGATGACCTGTCTAGCAAGGAGGAAGTTACCCTCTCTGCTGACAGCTGAGGAAATGATGGGACAACCATCTACAGACAGGAACTACCTTCTCTGCCAAGAGCTGGATGCTAAATAATTAGGTGGTTATAACTTTCAGCTCTCAATGCACAAAGACTAGAATGCAAAAATTGAGTAAGAAAAAAGAAGAAAATTGGAGGCCATAATTCATTCTGAATCCAAAAAAGCAAGAGTCTGTGTTCACCCAGAAAGTGCACATTAATTGATTTTTTTTTCTTATTTTTTTATTGCATTTTAGGTTTTGGGGTACATGTGCAGAGCATGCAATACAGTTGCATAGGTACACACATGGCAGCGTGTTCTGTTTGCTTTCACCCCTTCACCCACATTTGGCGTTTCTCCCCAGGCTATCCCTCCCCACCTCCCCCTCCCACTGGCCCTCCCCTTTTCCCCCCAATAGACCCCAGTGTTTAGTACTCCCCTCTCTGTG
The DNA here is from genome assembly GCF_049354715.1 of Callithrix jacchus. Lineage (NCBI taxonomy): Eukaryota > Metazoa > Chordata > Mammalia > Primates > Cebidae > Callithrix > Callithrix jacchus. The sequence continues at coordinate 182,583,734 of NC_133503.1, forward strand.
TCCATGTGTTCTCATTTTTCATCACCCGCCTATGAGTGAGAATATGCGGTGTTTCATTTTCTGTTCTTGTGTCAGTTTGCTGAGAATGATGTTCTCCAGATTTATCCATGTCCCTACAAACTCATCATTTCTGATTGCTGCATAATATTCCATGGTGTATATGTGCCACATTTTCCCAATCCAGTCTATCATCAATGGGCATTTGGGTTGATTCCAGGTCTTTGCTATTGTAAACAGTGCTGCAATAAACATTCGTGTGCATGTGTCCTTATAGTAGAATGATTTATAGTCCTTTGGGTATATACCCAGTAATGGGATTGCTGGGTCAAATGGAATTTTTATTTCTAAGGCCTTGAGGAATCGCCACACTGTCTTCCACAATGGTTGGACTAATTTACACTCCCACCAACAGTGTAAAAGTGTTCCTTTTTCTCCACATCCTCTCCAGCATCTGTTGTCTCCAGATTTTTTAATGATCGCCATTCTAACTGGCGTGAGATGGTATCTCAATGTGGTTTTGATTTGCATCTCTCTGATGACCAGTGATGATGAGCATTTTTTCATATGACTGTTGGCCTCATATATGTCTTCTTTCGTAAAGTGTCTGTTCATATCCTTTGCCCACTTTTGAATGGGCTTGTTTGTTTTTTTCTTGTAAATCTGTTTGAGTTCTTTGTAAATTCTGGATATCAGCCCTTTGTCAGATGGGTAAACTGCAAAAATTTTTTCCCATTCTGTTGGTTGCCGATCCACTCTAGTTTCTTTTGCCGTGCAGAAGCTGTGGAGTTTGATTAGGTCCCATTTGTCTATTTTGGCTTTTGTTGCCAATGCTTTTGGTGTTTTGTTCATGAAGTCCTTGCCTACTCCTATGTCCTGGATAGTTTTGCCTAGATTTTCTTCTAGGGTTTTTATGGTGCCAGGTCTTATGTTTAAGTCTTTAATCCATCTAGAGTTAATTTTAGTGTAAGGTGTCAGGAAGGGGTCCAGTTTCTGCTTTCTGCACATGGCTAGCCAGTTTTCCCAACACCATTTGTTAAATAGGGAATCCTTTCCCCATTGCTTGTTTTTGTCAGGTTTATCAAAGATTGTACAGTTGTAGATATGTTGTGTTTCCTCTGGTGCCTCTGTTTTGTTCCATTGGTCTATATCTCTGTTTTGGTACCAGTACCATGCTGTTTTGATTACTGTAGCCTTGTAGTATAGTTTGAAATCCGGTAGTGTGATGCCCTCCGCTGTGTTCTTTTTGCTTAGAATTGACTTGGCTATGCGGGCTCTCTTTTGGTTCCATATGAAGTTCATGGTGGTTTCTTCCAGTTCTGTGAAGAAAGTCAATGGTAGCTTGATGGGGATAGCATTGATTCTGTAAATTACTTTGGGCAGTATAGCCATTTTCACAATATTAATTCTTCCTAACCATGAACATGGAATGTTTCTCCATCTGTTTGTGTCCTCTCTGATTTCGTTGAGCAGTGGCTTGTAGTTCTCCTTGAAGAGGTCTCTTACGTCCCTTGTGAGTTGTATTCCAAGGTATTTTATTCTTTTTGTAGCAATTGTGAATGGCAGTTCGTTCTTGATTTGGCTTTCTTTAAGTCTGTTATTGGTGCTTGTGATTTTTGCACATTGATTTTATATCCTGAGACTTTGCTGAAGTTGCTTATCAGTTTCAGGAGTACATTACTTGATTTTTAAGTACCTCTTCCACAATCTGTGTAGAAGGACTAATGTGTGCAAGGATCCTGATAAGGATTAGAGGAGGGCCATGGGAAAGCCACTGAGAAGAATGGGTATTAGCCAAAGTGCAAATTGAGGCAGAAAGTCAAAGGTAGTTAGAGTCAGATATAAGAACAGACTATGTAAGGTCTTGTAGGTTATATTATGCATTCTATTTTCTCTCTTTAAGAAATAGAGAAAACCATGGGTTGTTTTTATAACTTTTATAAAACATCAATTTAATTTGCATACTCACATATACAACTATGATGCACATAATATTTATTTGCCATTGAAGGATTGTAGGTAGTTTTTATGGCCACAATGTCATAAGAATGTCACTCTTGGTGGTGTTTGTTGAATATATTGAAGGTAAGTAAGAATAAATTAAGAAAGAACCAAATTAGGAGACTCTTGCAAATGATTAATTTAAAAAAATCGTTGAGGTTGGCTAAGAATGGAACTGGTAAGATAGAGATATAGGAAACCTGTAATCTTACACAAAGCATAAAATTGCCAGACTGGGACTACATTAGACATAGGTGGTGACTAAAAGAGTGTTCAAATTAGTCTCAGGTGTTAGATTTGTACAAGTGCAATGCAATTGGATCCATTTACTGAAGTAAGTAAGAGTGAAGAAATACCATGTTTGGCAGGATTACTATGGGGTTATTCTTGAGATGTTGGCTTTGAGGTATCCTTAAGACATCTGAGTGGAAATGTGAAGTATGCAATTGGACACATGAGGCAGAAGGCATGCTGGAAGTTTAACATTGAGTCAATTAGAAAGATGCCATCACCTAAGGAAATTACATATGAAAAAAAAAAAGAAATAGCTTCAACATTTCACTGTGAGAAATCTCAACATTAAATAACTGATTGGAAGAAGAAAAAGGATGAAGACTAAAAAAGGGCTTTTTGAAAGAAAGCACCGTTGGGCCGAAGACAGACAGTTTCTGGAGAAGGAAATAATTCGGATGGCCAAGAACCACCGAAAAAGATGGAGGAGGAATGAAAAAAAGTAAAACTTGTTTATGAAATTTAGGAATTTGAGTTAACTAGTGGGAAGAAGTTATTTTATCAGTGGGACAGAGTCCCAGGGAGATGTGTCTGAAAAGAAGATATTCAAGAATATAAGAAAATTTTTACTAAGAAAGTTTAAACATTAGAAATACTGTCAAGAATGATTGCGTAAAAGTGAAGAGCTGTGCACATAGCATGGCACACACAAGCAACTGTGAAGCTCATTAGATATTTCTTTCTCTGCAATGTCATTACCTTTTTTCTTCTCTGTTTAGTATGCCACCTGTATCCTATTTGATATAATCCACTATCCTCCAGTTTTTTGCTGCCCCTGATTCTCTCTTCAATCCTTCTATAGATTTGGGGAAATATAATTTTTAGCTAGAAAATTGCATTTCTATGGGTTGCTTGATGAAAACGTATACAATAAATACATAGAGAACACACAGAGGCATCCTCTTTGTGAGGCCAGGAGCTATGCTGGGTAGAAGATGGTGATGGGGAGCCAACCATGGTTTATTTTTTAGCAATTCTGTTCTGTTGTCCATTGTTTCACTGAAGGAATGTGAGTTCAAAAACACTGTTCTGCTGAGCACAGTGGTGCATATCTATAATTCCAGATACCCAAGTAAGGATTACTTGAGGCCAAGAGTTCAAGACTGTAGTGATTTGTGATCATGCCTGTGAATCGCCACTGCACTCCAGCCTGAGCAATATAGTGAGACTCCATTTGTAAAACAAATAAAGAAAACCCAAAACTGTTATTTGAATTACATTGGCATGTTATGTAGACATTTTGCTACATTGAAATTAAATTCAAATTCAAATGAAATAGAAGACATTGTTGCTAAATTCATAGTACTATGTCTAAAATACAGATTTGAGCTACCTGATTTTGAAACCTGCTTCTATAACCTTGGACAAACTACTTAACCTGTTTGTTACTTGATTTTGCTGTATCTAGAATGGGGATAACAACCTTATACGATTATTGTGGGTAGTTAAGAGAGAATTTAAGTGAACATAGGAAACACCTGATTACCGTTACTACAATTGTTGTAAGAAATACGTAGTATTTGCTTTGTATTATAAAGCCTCGTGTCCTCAGCCAAAGCTCATCTTGAATTAACATCCCCGTAATCCCCATGAGTCAAGGGTGAGACCAGGTGGAGGTAATTTAATCAGAAGGGCAGTTTCTCCCATGCTATTCTGGTGATAGTGAGAGAATGCTCAGAAGATATGCTGATTTAAAAGGAGCTTTTCCCCTCTTTGCTTGGCACTTCTTGTAAAGGTGTTTTGCTTCCCGTTTGTCTTCTTCCGTGATAGTTTCCTGAGGCCTCCCCAGCAATGCTGAAGGTGAGTTAATTAAACCTCTTTCTTTTATAAATTACCTAGTCTTGGACAGTTATTTATAATGGTATGAAAATGCATTAATACAACCTTACTATCTCTGTTATCGATAATTGCTTTTTGTTTATCGAACAAATGCTACAGTCATGCTGTGCATGTTGGAGATTTATTTGATAATTCAAAACTGAAGATTTGTTGTTGAAGCTTGATAATCTATTAATATTTAAATCATATTTCAAAGTCTTTTACCATTATGTTAATACATGGTAATCAGCATACTAAAAGGACTTTATGTACTAGAGTTCTACCTCTTTTCAGAAATAAAAATATCTAACACCAGGAAATATATGTGACTTCTACAAGTTCATAAAGCCATGTGCAAGAAATTCCCTTAGTTTAAAAAAAAAAAAGTGGTTAAAAAGATGAAATTTGACCAAAATGAGTAACTGCTCAATTACTTTGAGATTTTCTATATAATTATATTTTTGTAAAATCATTCTTATATCGTGGTTCATTATATATCATCCAAAAATCTACATAGATGAAATGAAGACTTCAAAAATATGTACTAAAGTTTAAAAAAAGCTACCAAGATTTTATTAAAGTAGGTGATAACTGTTATTTTACTGAATATTTTTTAAATCAGCCAAGTTTGTTAAAATAAAATGAAGCATTATTCGACTCACATGAGGCACTGAAGTCATTTTCAAGATAAGTACTTTTGTTTGTAAAGAGTAATTTACTTTAAAGTATGTTTTCTATTTTTCATAATAGCTTATGGCAACGTAAAGGATATTTCAATGGATGATAAACAATATTCAACAATATTAAATAGCAAACTGTAAAAATAATGGTTTGCCATCACTCCTGGTTGAGTGACTTTATCTTTGATTCCATGAGAACAAACTGCCTCATTTGTAAAACGGAAAGACTAATATAATACTAAGGTAATCTTTTGGGAGCATGATGTGAGATTTTGGTGCACTAGATAAATGATTAGATGAAAGGTATCTGGAATATTTATGATCCTTTGAGGGATATTATTTCCTTCATTTCTTTTGTTTGTCTTTTAACCGGTTTCATGGTTTAAATATGCTATAATTTTTTGTTTAGTTTTATCTTTAGTTTTCATTATCATAAAGTAGAAATGAGCATATATTTGCATAAAACATTTCTATATTTATAATTTATCTGGCTAGATTTACAGAGTAAACCCTTGAACCCGGGTTTACAAATATTTTAGGGTAGTTGACATTATTATAAACTCCACATTATTTATTAGTGGGAGAGAAATCTAATCTATAATTGGTAAAATTTAGAGCAAAAAAAAAAAAGTTGCTTGTTGTTTTCCTTACCCTTGCAAAGAGTTTAACCTAAGCCTTCACTGTTGGGGAAGAGTGACTGACTGACTAGTTACAATTATGTAAATATTGGCAGCAATCAGGGTTGTTTTCTCTTCTTTGCCCAGCAAGCCACTTGCAATATATTAACAAATACTTCCCACTTAAAACATTCTAAAATCCTGTGCCAGAACTTCATCTTTAGGGAATGCAACAGCTGACAACAAATTTCATCAAAAAATTTTTTTAAGGCTTACTGCTAATTGACATCATTCAAGTAGTCCATTTATAGCCTGGCCTTCTGCCTTTGCCATACAAATGAAATGTTACTTTATATAAGAGAGTTTATTTTTTTCACTTTTATGGCATGGCAGTTTGACTTACTTTTTAACAAAGTGTTGGCCAGAATCTGTCCTTGTTTCTTTTGGCAGGACTCATTGCCTAGGTGTTAATGTTTGTGTTCCTTTTTGTTCTGTATGGCTCCTGGATTGCATCTTCCATTGCTACAAAAATACGTTTCTCAGTTTGCTTTATCTGCATGATTTTTTCACGTGAAGTTGTCCAGGCAGCCTCCACTCCACTTCCTAGCCCCGAATTTATCTTTTCTCAATTAAACTTTGTTATATTATGCCATGATCTCCTTGGGCTCTGGTTTTCCCTGAGCTCAAATAAAAATTTCCTTCTAGGTAAAAATAATGGTTTAAGATTTACATTCCTTAAACATAAGTTTTAATATTTAAAAGGTAATATCTCATTTCTCAAACCAGAGGGGTGTATAATGTGGACAATAGTGGAACTTTTTGGTATGATGGGGCAGTATCCTCACTGGGAGTTCTCTAGTCATGTTGCTATTTAGAGCTCTTTGCACACTATGGTGCTTTTCAAGCTTTTTTTTACAATTTACTCAGGATCAATCTAAATAAACTCACATGTAGAAACAAAGAATTATGGTATACTCACTCTTTGTGAATTAATGATTCTTATTAAATAATTTTTTAAAATGCTTATTTCTTATTTGTATACATTCAAGCAATTTACTAACACTAGTAATTGTGTTTAGGGAAGGAAAGATGTGGGGGGAGATAGCATGTTCTTGCAGAAGAGCCTGTCCTAAGAGTCTACAAATCTAATTTTTGCACAGTGTTCTTACACTAAATGGCAAAATGGCCTAATACTGTATCATGGTTTCTTGACCTGTAAATTGAGGAATTGTGTCACATGTTTTCTGAAATCCATTTAACCATCTTAAATCGATGACTAGGGCATATGTAAAAGCAAAATCTTTCTGGATTATTTTTATGGTAAAAATCTTACCATTAAAAAATTTAAGGTAAGAAACTGAAAAGCAAAATTTGTCTGAAACAATTTTTAAAGTATAAAGCTTACTGTAAAAGAAAAAAAAAAAACACGCTTACTTTTTAAGGTAAATAACTAACAATGAAATACAACAGTTTCTTAAAAAAAAAAAGTCTCTGTGCACAGAAAGAATATGTTTATTTGAGAACTTTCTAAAATTTCTACATTGGAGTAGTGCTAAATAGAATAATTCCTGCTAAATTCTTTAAAGAAAACAAAGGATGTTTCAAAAGGGTTAGGTACTGATATTTATGTTCTTGTATTCAACCCAGATCAAAAAGACAAACAGGAGAGAAGCTAATTTTGTTCAGGGTATTTGCTTGGCTGCAGCTAATTCCTTGTTAGGTATTAGATTAAGTGGTGGAATACTCTGTGGTTGAAGCTCTGAAATGATCAAGTATTCTCATTGATTGTACCATCTCATTAGCTTTTTATTTGTATAAATAAGGTTTCTTTGCTTCCTCTAATTGCACATCAGAAGTATCAGGCTCTACTGGGAAGCAGAAATCCACATTCTAATGCAATATCTACAGAGATGTAATTGCAAAGAATTTAGAAAGTTACCCGTCTCAAATTCCTCAAGTCCTTAATGTAATGAAAACTTTGAGATGTTTGTTTTTTGATTGTGGGCTTGTTCACTCCCCTGAAAAAGCAAAATGTTTTTAATCAATGAATACTAAATAGTTATTACATCAGTATTATATTTAATTTTTTGGAGTTTTCTGAAAAAGTTATTCTTTTTTATTATACTTTAAGTTCTGGGGTACATGTGAAGATTGTGCAGGTTTGCTACATAAGTATACACATGCCATGGTGGTGGTTTTCTGCATCCATCGTCCTGTCATCTACATTAGGTATTTCTCCTAATGCTATCCCTCTCCAATCCCCCCAGCCTCTGCTATACCTCCCCTAACCCCCACTCCCCAGGCGCTGGTGTGTGATGTTCCTCTTCCTGTGTCCATGTGTTCTCATTGTTCAACAACCACTTAGCAGTGAGAACATGCAGTGTTTGGTTTTCTGTTCTTGTGTCAGTTTACTGAGAATGGTTTCCAGCTTCATCCATGTCCCTGCAAAGGACATTAACTCATCCTTTTTTATGGCTGCAGAGTATTCCATGGTATATAGGTGCCACATTTTCTTTATCCAGTTTATCATTGATGGGCATTTGGGTCGGCTTCAAGTCTTTGTATTGTAAACAATGTGGCAATTAACATACACGTGCATGTGTCTTTATAATAGAATGATTTCTAATCCTTTGGGTATATACCCAGTAATGGTATTGCTGGGTTGAATGATATTTTTAATTCTAGATCCTTGAGGAATCGCCACACTGTCTTCCACAATGATTGAATTAATTTACACTCCCACCAACAGTGTAAAAGTGTTCCTATTTCTCCACATCCTCGCCAGCTATTATATTAATTTTTAAAAGCTAAAATGATTGCAAACCATGAAACTTCTTAAAACCCCACATTTAAGAACACCTGGATGGAAATATTTAAATTCTTGAGTAACAAAATATGTTTCAAAATTAAAGTCATTAATAAAACCCTGTGCCGAGCAGTGGCTCATGCCTGTAATCCCAGCATTTTTGGAGGTGGAGGCAGGGGGATTGTTTGAGCCCAGGAGTTTGAGACCAGCCTGTGCAACATGGTAAGCCTTAATCTTTACAAAAAATAAAAATATTAGCTGGGCATGGCAATGCATGCCTAGAGTCACAGCTACTCTGCGAACTGAGACAAGAGGATCCCTTGATCCCAGGACAAACTTGGTGAATATGTAGTCAGCTAATATGTATAATTTTCAGCACAAACTGGTAAGAGAGATTAAATGAAATAATTATTGTCAGTCAGGTATTAATCTCTTTACATTGAAATATTAGTGCACTGAGGAATGTGAATTCTTGTCCTGTTCTACAGCATGCACTAGCATTTAATGGCCATTTAATAGTCATAAGTGATTGAGTCTAAGTCAAGCTGTAGTTAGAGTAACCTTGACATAGAGCAACTTTCCACCGTGCATTTTGAGTATGTTTGGGGTTTGTAGCATATGTGTGTTCACATATAAATATGTGCTTGCTTTGTTCATCCAGTTGGAGTGTGAGTGGTTATAAAATAAACTCGAATCTCCATGCTTTTTAATGCTTTCAAAAATGTATTTAATATTTTAATTGTTTTCTTGAAAGCACGGAAGAAATGAACTGTGAACACATTTAACGCCAATGCATTTTTTTTCACATTTACACTAGATTAGATACTACCCAGTAATAAAGTATTGTGAGGACATGATTGAGCATATGATATAATTTCATCATTGACTTTGACTTAGTCATGTTATGTTAAATTTCTGAATTTTCATAAATCCATTTTGTTGATGTCAAAGAATAGTTCTATTTTTAGAAATTTTATTGAAATATTTAAAAATAAAAAATGTCTGCAATTTAAATTTTAGCAGTTCTGTAAAACTGTATATGTTCATATGTATTTATATATATATCTGTGTATATATACAGGCATCATGTGTGTGTAGATATACAGGTATATGTGTGTATGTGTGCATAGGAAAGAAAGAAACTATGATAAAGAAAACTGGGCCGGGCGCGGTGGCTGACGCCTGTAATCCCAGCACTTTGGGAGGCCGAGGCGGGTGGATCACGAGGTCAAGCGATCCAGACCATCCTGGTCAACATGGTGAAACCCTGTCTCTACTAAAAATGCAAAAAATTAGCTGGGCATGGTGGTGCGTGCCTGTAATCCCAGCGACTCAGGAGGCTGAGGCAGGAGAATTGCCTGAACACAGGAGGCGGAGGTTGCGGTGAGCTGAGATCACGCCATTGCACTCCCGCCTGGGTAACAAGAGCAAAACTCCGTCTCAAAAAAAAAAAAAAACGGCATCTAAAGGTTAGCATTTGATGAAAATGTATGAAGTGATAAAGTGGTATAAAGGTGTTTTGCTCCATTCAAGCAAAGTTTTTGTTTAGTCTTTGAATTATAAAAAAATGTATGTGCATGATATATAGGTATGACTTTGATGCGAGCTCAGAGATTCATATAATGTATGCAGGTAGCTACCAAATCTAACCGGAAAATTTTCACAAGTCTAAAAACTGATTTCATTAACACCAAATAAAATCCATACTATCACAGTATTGTCTTGTTTGCTAAGTGTTTTCCATAAACACTGTGAGTCAATTATTATGTCTCCTATCTGCATATAGTAATCCAAACTTTGAGATAGAGGTAGTTTCTCTAAGCAGCAGGGGCAGACTCGGCACAGAATCAGATTCCCAAATCCTATATATTTTTTTAATTTTCCATGTATAAATACTATCAAACCTCTACTTCAGACAATATAATTCAAGTGTGGCTGAGGTTTCTTCTATTCAACATATGGAAAACATCTGTTTCATAATGGACACAAAGAAAATTAAACAGATTTAGATCTTCCTTTAAATCCATCATCCTGTTTTTATTTCTACTGCTGTTTTAATTCCAGGCCTTAACATAAAAATGGTCCCATTGGGTATTAAAACAGCTAGATAAATTCACTTGTTATTGAAATTGACAATTTTATTAATAGAGATAAATTTGTACTGTTGACCTCTAAATGAAAAATAAAATACATCACCCCTTATAAGTCTTTGCTTTGAAGAAAGTAGTCGTATGATGGAAGACTATTTCCTCCAGTGAAATGTACCTAATTTATGGAGAAAAGCAATTCTCACTTTTGCTACATTGCAAAATTCTTTTGGTTTATCTCTCCCTTTGACTTATTCACCAGATCTTGACAGAGCATGGAAGGAATTTTATTAAGAGGTTGGGCAATAAAGATTCACTAGAACTCTCGATACATGAGGATTATTTCTTATGTGGTAGAATGTCTTCTTTCTTCAAGACGATGATCAGCTGGGATTATTTTATTTGCTGTGTTTGTATTACTCCCAAGACAAGCAAACACTAAAATATATGATTGGTAAGGAATTCTTTATCTGTTCTAGAATAAAAAATCCTCCTTCTAATAGAGGTGATTTCTTATCAAGCTCCCTTTTACTCACACTTGTAATTTAAATTGAATTGAAATAAATATCTATAATAGATCAACTTTTATGCACATATTATAGAAGAAAATATATACCTTTATATATTAAAATTATCTCAAATTATGTATGCAGAATTAATATACAGATAAGTTATGTTTGCTCTATATCAGTGGTTCAAAACACAATAAACAATAACAGGTGTAGAAATGTGTATATGTGGATATTTTATATGAACACTGTAAGATCCATTTTGGTCTTTTTCCCTCCAGAATGTTTAGATAATAAATTTTTATTGTTGTCACCACGTTTATGGTAATTTGTTATGATAGCCAAGGACAACTAGCAGAAAGCGTAAAACAAAAACTTTACTCACAAATTACTACTTGACCCCGTGACTAATCAGGTGATTCGTATCCAAAAACTATCACTACATTGAAATACTAGGTGTTTTGTTTGTTTTTATTTTCAGACCAGAAGATTTGAATATATTTAATGAAGCTGCATATTTGTTTAATTCCTTAGCCAGCGTGAGCTTTTATTGTTTGTTTTTCTAATTTGTAAGCAATAAATACTCTTCTGAATTATGTTTAATCAATGTCCTCTCTTTTAAATAGAAATGTTGTTGTATTTTATGGATTGGACTTGATGGAGAAGTTAAAAGAGAAATTTGACATAAAGCTTCTTACCTTCTTTTACTTAAATTATCATTATTCTTCATGCTCAAATTATTATTTTCTTTCTTCCTCATTTTAAATTTGCTTTATTTTGAAAGCATGTGAGTTTATACTTTGGGAAATTCTGTTATAAAGAATTAGGAATAAATTTTGAATTATAATTCATTTGTCAGTGATAAATGTCACCATAGAAATATTTCCCTATCAAATTAGTTTTACAAATGTGAGTAATAGAGTAATAAAACTTCATGCACCTGCGGTAATTAACTGGAAGCCACAGAGGGCTTCAGTAGTAAGTGATGTAAATTGTGTGTTATAAGAAAAACCAATGAATGATTTCTGTGCCTTTAGAAGAACTTTGTTTTTTTTAATGTATAATATTATCAAGGTTTCATTTACATATGATCAATTGCATACATCCTAAATGAAGCCCTGATGATTTTGCCTAGGTGTATACTTACATAATCAGCCTCCAGGTTATGACAGAAGCTCCTACATCTCTTTAGCATCCTCCTGCCCATTTCCAATCAATGCTTACACATCCCCTTCCTCCCAATACCACTATTCTGATTTTGTTTTTTGTTGAGTTTTTGAATTTCACATAAATAGAATCCAGAGAACATCATCTTTTTTTTTTCCTCTGGCAACTTCACGTAATAGTTTAATGTATATTGTTTCATCTAGAAAGAGTTCAATTATTTTAATGGTAGTAATCCATCATTTTTGAATATAAAAATGTGGCCAGGCATAGTGGCTCATACCTGTAAGCCTAGTATTTTGGAAGGTTGAAGTAGAAGAATCTCATGCCTGTGATCCCAGCTACTCAGGAGGCTGAAGAGGATCACTTCAGCCCAGGTGGTTAAGGCTGCAGTGAGCTGTGTTCCTGTCACCGCACTCCAGCCTGGGCAACAGAGCAAGACCCTGTCTCTCTCTTTCAGTCTCTCCACCCCCTCCACCGCACACACATATACACACACAAAGAAAATAAAAATGTATTTATTCTGTATATTATTAATGAAAATTTTTTGTTTCTAGTTTTGCTAATTATAAAGAAAATTTATGAACATTTTAATATGTCATTTTGCAGCACATATGTGAGGAATTCTCTTTTTTGTACTAGGAGCCAAATTCCTAAGTCACAGAGTAGATTTATGATTAGCTTTGGCAGATACTGCCAAACATTTTCAGTAAGACATTTTTTTTAAACCAATTTATATATCCATTATCAATTTGTTCAAGTTACAGTTGCTCACATACTTACTAACACTGGATGTTAAATGCCATTTTAAATAATTTTTATTTCCTCTATTTATATGGTCATACAGTGATATCTCATTGCTGACTTAATTTGTGTTTTCTTGATGTTTCAGTGATGTTGGGCACATATTCATATTCTTATTTGCCATTTGGAAATTTTCTTTTGTAAATATCTAGTCATGTCGTTTATATATATATATATATATATATATATATATATATATATATATATACACACACACACACACACACACACACACACACACACACACACATATATATGCACTTTTTTTTTTTTTGAGACGGAGTTTCGCTCTTGTTACCCAGGCTGGAGTACAACGGTGCTATCTCAGCTCACCGCAACCTCCGCCCCCTGGGTTCAGGCAATTCTCCTGCCTGAGCCTCCTGAGTAGCTGGGATTACAGGCACGAGCCACCATGCCCAGCTAATTTTTTGTATTTTTAGTAGAGACAGAGTTTCACCATGTTCACCAGAATGGTCTCTATCTCTTAACCTCGTGATCCACCTGCCTCGGCCTCCATAAGTGCTGGGATTACAGGTGTGAGCCACCGCGCCCAGCCCGCATATATTTTAAAGTGAGTGGCTTATCTTGAAGAACCTTTTAAAAATAAATATTCAATCTGAACCAACTTTCTTGCCTGCAAAGTACAGGAGCTTATAAAAACATCTAGTATTTTAGCTCTAAATTATGCTAAACATGTATGTAAAATATAACAATTTGATTATCATAATGCAACAAACTCTTGAAATATGACTATTTTTACACAAAAAAATCCATAAAATATAAAAGAGCCACAGACTATGAAAATAATCACATGTATACACAAATATATCAGAAGAGGAATGACACTAGGCCCCAACATATGACAACAAAAATAAATAAATAAATTTGACTTTGGTGGAAGTCTCAGTGGTAGTCCCAAATCAGCATTTGGTGGATTTCTCTTTTACCAGAGCCACACTTGAGACACTTCTAAGGTGGTGCTCTGTGTCTCCATGATAGATATATTTATCATCACTATAATGTTCTATGTAGAAGTAGTTAAGTTTAATTAAGTTATATGCAGAATACACACTTATGGTCAGACTTAGTTAAAATTCTGGTTTCCATAGGTGGGGCATGTTCAAAGATATCAGTGTGGATGCAGGAAGGGAATTGTGAGGAGAGATGAGACAGCATAATGGCAAATCCCAAAGTAATTATTCTAAAAGCTGATGCAGAGACAGCAAAAGGGCATTCATTGTCCTCCAGGCAGATCATGGACATCGTGTAACACACATCAAGGATTTTAAAAATAATGTCACATTCAAAATGCAGGAATAATTTAAAACGGTAGGCCCTTCTAGAAAGATGAAGCAACATATACAAATGCAAAATGGATATTGTTTGCTTGGAGAAATGTAGATAATTCAGTATATCAAGATATTAGTAGACTATGGTGTTGAGATTACAAGTGAAGTGATCCTGTATTGAATCATGAATATTTTGAATGCTATGCACAGTGTATTTGATTTTTTTTAAAAAAGAAGAAAGTGAATGTAAAGGAGGACACTGAAGCTTCTGCAAGAAAGTTACAGTCTCTGCATTGCCTTTTAGAAGGATGACATCGTAGTGGCTCCAATGATCACAGATCTTGGGCAGGAATGCCAGCAAGGAAGATCTTGCCATCATTTAAAGAAGCAAGAATACTGAGTTAGTCCAGGGCTTTGAAAGTTAGAAAGGAAAGAACTAGATTGAGTTGAAATGTATTTATGAGTTAAAATTCATACCACTTCATGATTAAGAGGGTTAGTTGACATAGCATTTAGATTAATGGAAGTACAAGTAAGTTAAAACAAATATTTTTTGTCATGATAAGGGGAAGTGAGGGTAGATAAGTTAAATTTTTAGTGCTTTTAAGAACAGGTGCCTTGATGGGGATAGCATTGAATCTATAAATTACTTTAGGCAATATAGCCATTTTCACAATATTGATTCTTCCTAACCATGAGCATGGGAAGTTTTTCCATTTGTTTGTGTCCTCTCTTAATTTGCACAGTGCTTTGTAGTTCTCTTCGAAGATATCCTTCACAGCTCTTGTTAGTTGTATTCCTAGGTATGTTATTCTCTTTGTAGCAATTGTGAATGGGAGTTCAACAACCCCATCACAAAGTGGACAAAGGATATGAACAGACACTTTTCCAAATAAGACATTTATGCAGCCAACAAATACTAAAAAATGCTCATCACTGGTCATTAGAGAAATGCAAATCAAAACCACGTTGAGATACCATCTCACAATAGTTAGAATGGTGATCATTAGAAAATCAGGAGACAGGTACTGGAGAGGGTATGGAGAAATAGAAACACTTTTACACTGTTGGTGGGAGTGTAAATTAGTTCAGCCATTGGGGAAGATAGTGTGACACTTCCTCAAGGACCTAGAAATAGAAATACCATTCGACCCAGCAATCCCATTACTGCGTATATACACAAAGGATTAGAAGTCATTCTATTATAAAGACACATGCACATGTATGTTCATTGCTGCACTGTTTACAATAGCAAAGACTTGGAACCAACCCAAATACCCATCAATGATAAACTGGTTAAAGAAAATGTGGCACATATACACCATGGAATACTCTGTAACCATAAAAAAGAATGAATTCACGTCCTTTGCAGGGACATGAATGAAGCTGGAAACCATCATTCTCAGCAAATTGACAGAAGAACAGAAATGCAAACACCACAGGTTCTCACTCATAAGTAAGTGTTGAAAAATGAGAACACATGGGCACTGGGAGGGGAGCATCACACACTGGGGAATATTCGGGGCAGGTAGAGGGACCAGGGGATGGGTAGCATGGGGTGGGGGGATCTGGGAAAGATAACATTAGGAGAAATACCTAATGTAGATGAGGGGTTGATGGGTGCAGCAAACCACCATGGCATATGTATATCTATGTAACAAAGCTGCATGTTCTGCACATGTGCCCCAGAACTTACAGTATAAAAATAAAAAATAAAATAAAAATAGAATTGTTTTTGAAATAACAATTATCAAATCGGCATAGAAAGATTAAAATTAGTCTCTTTTCTAAAACCAGAAAAAAAAAAAGAACAGCTGCCTATTAGAAAATTGAATATTGTGTTCTGGGATCTGAGAGGTATTAGATGGAAATAGAAGCTTAGAAAGAATATATTGAGGCCATGTATGGAGGCTTATGCCTGGAATCCCAGCACTTTGGGAAGCTGAGAGGGGCTGATCACCTGAGGTCAGGAGTTGGAGACCATTCTGGCTAACATCATGAAACTCCATCTCTACTAAAAATACAAAAATTAGCTGGATGTGGTGGAAGGCACCTGTAATCCCAGCTACTTAGAGGCTGAGTTAGGCAAATC
The DNA here is from genome assembly GCF_049354715.1 of Callithrix jacchus. Lineage (NCBI taxonomy): Eukaryota > Metazoa > Chordata > Mammalia > Primates > Cebidae > Callithrix > Callithrix jacchus. Next base: position 182,599,889 of record NC_133503.1, read on the forward strand.
CTTGAACTCGGGCATCAGAGGTTGCAGTGAGCTGAGAATGCGCCATTGCACACCAGCCTCGGTGACAAAAGCGATACTCCATCTCAAAACAATAAAAATAAAATAAAATGAGTAAAGAAAAGAATAATGATAGTATTTCAAGCCATGAGAACAGACAAAAGTGACCAGGAGAGATTTTATGTGCATATGTATTTAGTAGATGATGATACCTAGGGTGGGGATAAGCTCAGTGTCTTGAAGAAAAAGCAATATCTGAATGAAGTACCATGTGTAAAATGAGCCAACGGCTTCAGTAAGTAGAATGCAACATGATCACATAGCTACCTTTGGACCACGAGATGAATGTTATGGGAAGCTATTGGAGGATTAGAAGCAGGCTTCTGACAGGATCTAATTTGAATTTTTAAACAATAATTCTGGCTCAGGCTTCATTACCAGTGGGCAGCTATGTTAGGAGACTATTGCTGTATGGTAGGTGTGGGATGACAGTGGAAACAAAGGGTTCGTAGAAGGCATGATATGAGATTCAGAATACATTATAAAGGGAGAGCTAACAGAACTTGCTGATGGACGTATTGTGGTATTTGTGGAAAAAAAAAATAGAACACAATAGCAATTCTGTTCTTTTTGATCTAAACTACTACACAAATGATGGTTCCATTGTGGGCCTTAGGAAGAGCCGGGCTGTTTGAAAGAGCGGTGTAATCAAGCATTTGATATTTATCTTCCTATGTTTCACTTAAGTGAAGATGTAAAAAGGAGAGTTGACTATATACATCTGACACTTAATGAAGAGCTCATGGCTGAAGTTATTAATTAGGAACCACGTTTAGGAATGTTTTGAAGTCATGGGTCTGGGCAAGGTGACCCACGTAATCAATGTGTATAGTGAAGAGAATAACCATGCCAAGCTCTGGTGAAGAGAACATGATGATATGACAATGCTACTAATATATCGAAAGGATATATTAATAAACGGGCTATATGACTAAGATATGCCACTCTTTCTAGTATCTTTGATCAAATCCTATTTAGTGAATGTTTGTAGGCTTACAGAAAGTGACTATATTACAAGTGTTTAGCGCTCCCCCATAAAATATTTAACATTTTATTCCCCTCTTTTATTCATTTGGGCATACAGCTATTTAGCCTATGAATGTTATCTCTTCTACCATGAAATAACCAGTCTCAATGCTTTTCACATAGAGAGACTTCAAGGGAGATTCACATTTCTTTCTGTTTCTTTGCAGATTATCATCTTTTAGTATCTAACTACCTTAGAATCTTTTTTACCCTCTGAAGCAGCTTATCTAATTATTTCTTGCAGACACATACACTTGTGAGAATTGCTTGTACATTTCAAATATTATGACTAATTAAATGATTTTTTCCTCATTTGATCTTGTAAAGTTCTATATTTGATATCTACTCTGAAATTGACATATAAAGTCTAAAAATATTTAATTTTTCTTTTTAATTGAGATGGAGTCTTGCTGTCACCCAGGCTGGTGTGCAGTGGTATGATCTTGGCTAACTGCAACCTCCCTGACAGGTTCAAGCCATTCTCCTGCCTCAGCCTTGCCTCCTGCAGAGCTGGGACTACAGGAGTGTACCACCACACCCAGCTAATTTTTGTATTTGTAGTATAGATGGGGTTTTAACTGCATTCTTCAATAAATTTAGGGGTTAAAACCAAAATGAAATTATGGAAAATGTTAAACAAGGAAATGACTAAAGGACATTTTATGTAATTATTTGAAGTTATTCAAATGGCATTGATCTGAAATGAAGTTACTGAAAACAGTGTCATGTCATTCAAGACCTGGTTTTACAGTATGTCATCAATTTTGATTGATGCTTATGACACGCTAAGTCCTTGATAACAGACGGCTGCAGAATGTCAAGAATGAGGCTCCTTTTTAAATATATCATATGTAATTTTAACTATGGAAACTGCTTGCGTTGATGACCATTGTGCTCTGTGGTCATTTGCTCTGTGGTCATATGTTATTACTATTATCTCTTAAGTGCTGTGCAGGAGATCATTTACATAATGAATTAGTTCATCTGTTCTCCCTAAGTCTCACTACACTGTTACATTGTTACCTTCTTGACTCAGATTTTCTGTCATAGCCTGTCTTCATAATTTTGGCCGTATTTCACATTTTTAGTCTTTTTCCATTTCTTGATTACTACTTATATGAATTCTGTCCTAGAAGTATTCAGTAACCATTCAGAACCCATGTTTTTTTTTTTTTTTTTTTTTTTTTCTTATGCTTTAAGTTCTGGGGTACATGTGCAGATAGTGCAGGATTGTTACTTAGGTATACACATGCCATGGTGGTTTGCTGCATCCATCTCCCCATCGCCTACATTAGGTATTTCTCCTAATGTTATCCCTCCCCAATCTCCCCAACATCTGCTATCCCTCCACTAGGCCCCCACCCCCAACAGTCCCTGTTGTGTGATGTTCCCCTTTCTGTGTCCATGTGTTCTCATGTTTTAACCATCTATCATATCTGGACTGTATCTTACTTCCACTCTTATAGGTCTACTTGGTGTTTATTGTTACAATTCTAATGCTGCAGTGTCAGAAACGAGGATCTCCTGTGATCCCCAGAACTCAGAACTTGAAAAGATTTGCTCCTTTATAATGTTTTTTAAAAAGCAGATGCATTAAGATATTGATTCACAGTCCATAAAATTCAACCATTGAAAAGTGTACAATTCATTAGTTTTTTATTTGATGTGTACATCCTCATCACAATCAAGTTAGAACATTTTTATTACTCAAAAAAAAAAAAAAAACACCACCACCAACACCCTATACTTCTTAGCTGATATGGTTAGGCTTTGTGTCCCCACCCAAATCTCATCTCGAATTGTAATCCCCATAATCCGCATGTGTCAAGGGAGAGACCAGATGGAGGTGACTGGATCTTGGGGGTGGTTTCCCCCACGCTGTTCTCCTGATAATGAGGGAGTTCTCATGAGATATGATGTTTTTATCCGTGTTTTAAATAAGTAGTTTCTCCTGCATTGATTCTCTTTTCTGTTGCCTTGTGAAGGTTCTTTGCTTCTGTTTCACCTTTTTCAGTCGTTATTAAGTTTCCTGAAGCCTCCCCAGCCATGCTGAATTGAGTCAATTAAGCCTCTTTCCTTTATAAATTGCCCAGTCTTTGGTAGTTCTTTATAGCAGTGTGAAAACTGACTAATACATATGCCATCTGGTATTTTAAATAGAAGAAAAATAGAGCAGAGAATGGATATAAAAGTGTGGGTTTGGGGAGAGAAGTGGTAGTTTGCAATTATAAAGTAGCTAGAGAAGGCTGAGAAGGTAACATTTGAGTCAAGGTCTGAAATAGGTGAGCCAGTTGTGATTTTTAAAATAAATTTTGGATATGGGGCCTCTTGCTGATATAAATGGTTAATTCCTTCTACCTATACTTTTAGTAAGTTCTCTTATAATTGGAATTTTCTGCTCAAAAAAGACTTTTCTGATATTAAACACGGAAATACACTACTAATATTAATAGGAGTAGTAACAATAAAAACCTACAACATGGATATTAACAGTTCTCTCCTCTCATTTGTTTCCAAGAAAGACTCCCACCACACAGTGTAAAGATTCCCCTTCAAATAGGCTAATGTCAAAACACTAGTTCTGCTTGTAAACCCACTTGCAGTGGCAGATAAGTGCCTGCCATTTCCCTTCTTAGGAGTTTCTGATATTGATGTTGTACACATGTCTCTGTGATGGGTAGCATGCAGAGAGCGATGCTTCATTACCCCAGATCATTTTGCACTTGTTATCTCTCACGGATGAAGTGCACAAGATGAAAGGGGTTAATAGGCTCAAACCACCCTGGTAGACACAGTGCAATGCACAAAGAGCAGAGAATTCTTTTCCTTCTAACTTCTAAATGCCTACAGCAATTATATTCTCTTTCTAATTAATTCTCTTGCAAATGTGTACATATGATTTTGTGTTCAAAGAACATTGCTAAGGGAGTAAAGAATTGATAAACACTTGCCCTTACAAAGGGAACTGTGGTTACTCTCTAAGGACACAGTTTAAATCTCTGATATTTCCAAGTACTGCTTCATTGTTTGTTTATACAATGGGATCACAAACTAAGTGGTCAAAGACTAGATATAGTGATATAGCTTTTGTAGCTAAATGAAAAATAAAAATAAAAAGAACAAGCATATATCTGTCTCCAAGCTTAGGAAATGAAACACAGCTTCCCTTTGAAGATTCTTGAATACATCTTCAAAAAGATTGTGCTTCTCTGTCCACTCTCTGTGATAACCATTAATCGGGTTTTATTAATCATTTTCTAGCACTTATTTACAATTTTGTTATGTAGGCATGTCATCAAGCAATACTTTGTTTCCTTTTATCTGATTTTAACCTTTATATAATGGGAGTCAGACTAAGTGTATTATTTCATGATTTAATTTTTTGCCCATTTAATTGTGACATTTATATTATAGAGACACCCATACATCTAGGCACAAACAAATATACATTTAACTACTCGGTAAAATAAATGAATGTGTAAGCATATAGTTTGCATTTGTTAGCCTCTATAACTATATATATGCACCTTTTCTTTATACAGTCAAGCAGTGCTGCTATAGACAGCGTTGTGAATGTTGAGCATGTCCCTGGTACAGAGTTGAGGTTCTCTAATCATGGATACCTAAATTTTATCGTATGATTCCCCTTTAGATTTACTAGGTCATGGCAAAAACATTTTCCGAAGAGATTATAGCAAACTGGTACTATCAGTATAAAGACTGGTATAAGTCAGTCTTTATATCCTGGCATTGCCATCTCATTTTCAAATAAGGATAGGTATATTTATTTGTTTAAGAAAGCTCATGTCACATTATGCCACCAAATGTCAAGTTGCCTAAATGCTGTATAGCATTTCTTTCTTTCTTTCTTTTCTTTCTCTCTCTCTCTCTTTTTTTTTTTTTTTTTTTTTTTTGTGAGACAGAGTTTCACTCTTGTTGCCCGGGCTGGAGTGCAATGGCACAACCTAAACTCATCACAACTTCGGCCTCCCAGGTAGCTGGGATTACAGGCATGCATCACCATGCCTGACTTTTTATTTTTAGTAGAGACAGAAATTTCTCCACGTTGGTCAGGCTGGTCTCAAAGTCCTGACCTCAGGTTTTCCGCCCACCTCGGCCTCCCAAAGTGTTGGGATTATAGGCGTGAGCCACCATGCCTGGCCTATATAGCATTTCTTATCTTTGAAATCCTTATGTTTTCATAATGCTAAATTGACAGTCACTTCAACAAAACTCCACTCTGTTCTTTCTGCTGTTTCTCTTCTCTTCTTCCCTACTGTTCCCCTGCTGGTGGATCACGAGGACAAGAGATCAAGACCATCCTGGTCAACATGGTGAAACCCCGTCTCTACTAAAAATACAAAAAATTAGCTGGGCATGGTGGCGCATGCCTGTAATCCCAGTTACTCAGGAGGCTGAGGCAGGAGAATTGCCTGAACCCAGGAGGCGGAGGTTGTGGTGAGCCGAGATCGCGCCATTGCACTCCAGCCTGGGTAACGAGCGAAACTCCATCTCAAAAAAAAAAAAAAAAAAAAAAGAAAATTTGCATCTCTTGCTCTTCTACTCTCAAGTGGGTGATACCACAATGTGTAGAAAGAAATATGGCCTTGGAAAGGAAAGAATTCATCTGAGTCAGAGCTCTGCCTAGCCTTGGGCAAGTCACCTAAGTTTTCATGAGCTTACACAGTTCATGAAAGGAAAAGTAAGGGTAATAACAAAGCCTATTCATAATAATCGCTGTGGCAAACAATGGAAATATTGTATTCACAAGCCTGGAAGACTGCATGGTACATTTCAGGCAGTTAATAAAAGGCAGATAATGATTTTATCATGGAGGCTTCATATCTAAACCTTAGTCCTCATTTCACCCTCGTACCTTTTTTTTGACAATCTCATTTCTCTACATCTGTCTTCATTAACCAGCTTGATTTTATCCCTCTGCACATAACTTTGTAATTAGAGACATTTTTCACTTTGGATATTTAAAATGTCATATATTCATAATTGGCATTTCTTTGAACTACAGTTTTACAGGCTAAATTTCAATCTTTTCACGTCCATCTTATTCTGTTCGCAGTAGATATTGTTTTAAGCTTAAAGTATTTGGCAGGAAAAATAATTCTCTGCTTAAACTGAGTAAAACATCATGAATATGTTGTCATTTATGTTATTTTGAGAAGGTTGTGAAAAAACCTTGTTAGGATTTATCCTTTGTGCTTGCATAAATAATAAGCAGTCTATTAAATAGTATGTAAAATCAGTTCCTAAAAAATAATTCCAAATTATAAACTGCCTGTGAATATATTGAAAATGTGTTTGATCCAAATCATATACATATACTTGTGTATATAGGAAATGTATTTAGCTTCTAAGTTTTCAACCGGAGTGTATGTGAAAAACAGTAGGAACGGTCATGAAAGGGATATTGGTAGACAACTCAGGTATCTCCTAGAAAATACTGCAACCAAACTTTCCTAAGCCCAATACAATGAGCTCAAGAGAATATCAAAAAGTCGACATTGGGGTAGAGTGAAGTTGCTCTGTCAGATCTCTCTAGCTACTTCCATACCTGTTTAGGTATAAGGAAGTCGTTGACAAAGAATTACATAAGAGCTTACCTACTCAATCTGTCAGTTATTGTAGTAGCTACTGTTCTGTGATTTGAGGATGTCAAGGCTGTAATCTATGAAATAGTAGAAGAGAATGGGATGAAGAAAAAGCATCTGAAGCAATCACTGAATGAGGACTTGCAAATAAAATATTCAAATTAGATGTGTTGGAACTGCCAAAGCTTGTGGTGGGAGTGCTTTTGGAGGAACAACAAACCCAACTTGCATCAGGACTTGCTGAAATTTATCTTCTGTATATACGTAAGGTTGGCAGGTAAAATAAACTTATTAAGAACCACTCTAAGGCCGGGCGCGGTGGCTCACACCTATAATCCCAGCACTTTGGGAGGCCGAGGCAGGTGGATCATGATGTCAAGAGATTAAGACCATCCTGGTCAACATGGTGAAACCCTGTCTCTACTAAAAATACAAAAATTAGCTGGGCATGGTGGTGCGTGCCTGTAGTCCCAGCTACTCAGGAAGCTGAGGCAGGAGAATCGCTTGAACCCAGGGGGCAGAGGTTGCGGTGAGCTGAGATCGTGCCATTACACTCCAGCCTGGGTAACAAGAGTGAAACACTGTCTCAAAAATAAATAAATAAAAGAACCACTCTAATAACAAAGTAAATTACTGGCAGTTCACAAATATTTAGTTAAGAATTCAAGTTAAAAAACAGCATTCCAAAAGCTGATTAATAAGATATGGAGATGTACTTAAATCAAATTCTGTTTTTCAAAAAAAAAAAAAAAAAAAATATATATATATATATATATATATATTACTATTAGCTCACTTTCAACTTGGAAGAAAGGAAACATTTATAAGACAATACTGATACCTTCCATGGGATTGCATAGAAATGAATTTTAATGGAATATTAGTTTAGACCGAGTTTAAAAATAAATATTGTAATCATAATAAAAAATATCTGCAGTGGAAAAATTAGTAGGAACTTGCTATTGTGTTCCCTAAAATTCATATGTTGAAGTCCTAAGCTGGTTGCTGCATTTGAAATATGTCCTTTAAGAAGTCATTAAAGTTAAATGAGGTCATAAGGATGAAAACCTAATTCTGTGAGATCAATGTCCTTATAAGAGGAGAAGGAAAACACAGAGTGCTTTTGTCTTTCTGTGACCAATAAGGACACAGCAAGAAGGAAACCACATACAAGCAAGGAAGAGAGCCCTCACCAAGAACAGAACATACTGTCAACTCGATGTTGAACTTCCCATCCTCCAGAACCATGAGAAATAAATTTGTGTTGTTCAAGCCACACAAATCTATGGTATTTTGTTATGGTATCCCATGATTACTAATATAGAATGAAATCATATAATAGAGATAAAAGAAAAATATTTTTATGCTGAAAACTGCTATAGAATTTAAATATAATACTATGTACCATTAATGAATTTTAATGATGAACCAGTCCTTACCTACCTGAGGTAACACCATTGCCCTCCTCACTTTACTGCTGAAGAATCGGCAATACAGAGAAGCCAAGTAATTTGTCCAAAGTGAGTTGTACTTTCTGTGTGTTTTATGTTAAGCAATTTGGCTCAGAAATCTAGGTTTCTAACCAATTTTGCATGCTTAGAGTGAATATGGGTCTTTACATTATTCACAGTATGACACTATACCCCAGTAATGCTTCTTTTACTTGAAATAATTTTTAAATCATCTTTTGGCTTAATTAAAAAGAAAACTAGAGTAGTTTATGAGCCACATAAGAAAATGTGTTCATTACTTCTAAGTGGTCACTTATTTAAAATACTAAATTAAATGTGTGACTAGTTTTAAAAATTTATATTTTTGATTAAGAACGTAAACTAACCTAGGTTATGGATGCTTTGGTAATTTCATGTTCTCTAAATGCAGTTGACAGATAAATTTTGTTTCTTAAATGGTAGTGTGGTACCATCTAATTAGAAATTAGGAGATTTGAATTGTTCTGCATTCTTCTAACTAATTGGTCCTGTGATCTGAGCCTCATGTGTAAGTGTTTTGCTGTTGGTGTTTTTATCTATAATCTTGCACTAGTATTTGCTTTGTTTTTTTGCCACTGTTAGAAACCTAAAGAGAAAAACAATTATTTCCACAAATGTTAGTGTTATGTTTGTGAGATAGTTAATTATCTCCTTTGGGAAGGAGAAAATTGCAGCAAAAATGAATATTGAGTTTTCTGAGTTACATTGTCAGAGTATGATTATAATTCAGAAATTTTCTTTTGTTCATTTGGTGCTTCTTTAAGAATTGAAAACATAAGCAATTCATGCCTGAGTGCTAATCTACCATTTAATTTTTAGGACACTTATTAGAGCTGACAGCATGATTGACTAATTGATTAATTGATCGATGGTTTTCCTGTAGTTGGTTTCCACTTAACCATTCCTCTTCTCTGAAAGAGAAGTCAAGAAAAAAAAAAAAAAAAAAAAAAAAAAAAAACAGTCTTTAATTTAGGTACAATGTTTCTACTTCTGTAATTCATTATATTTTCTTGTTATCAATGAATGTATAAAGATATGTGCATCATCTCCTGATTTTATCACAAAATGTGTCTTTTTTGGTTAGGGCAGACTATTGTCTACTTTGTATCCAGGAGTCTTTTTTAGTTTGTTTATTTATCTGATTCACAGGCGTATCTCAGAAGTACTGTGGGATCAGATCCAGACCACTGAAATAAAACAAATATCAAAATAAATTGAGCACAAAAGATACTTCTTGGTTCCCACAGAAAAATGTATGTTTATATTATACTATAATTTATTAAGTATGCAATAGTATTATGTCTAAGAAAAGTACGTATCTTAATTTTAAAATGCTTTATTACTAAAAAAATGCTAATGAGTATCTAAGCCTTCAGTGAGTTGTGATCTCTTTGCTGGTGGAGGTTCTTTACTCATTCTTGATGGATGCTGACTGGTCAGAGTGGTGGTTGCTGAAAGCTGGCTATGGCAGTTTGTCAAAATAAGAACACAGTAAAGTTGGACACATTAATCAACTCTTCCTTTTGCTGTTTGATGAAATCTGACCCAAAGTAGAACTTTTTTAAAATTGAAATACATCTTCTCAAACTCAACCACTGCTTTGTCTACTAAATTTATAAAATATTCTAAATCATGTATTATGATTTCACCAATGTTCATAGCATCTTTACTAGAAGTAGATTCCATCACAAGAAAACATTTACTTTGCTGATCCCTAAAAGCAACTCTTCATCTGTTCAAGTTTTATCAGCAGATCTCAGAAATCCAGCCCCACATTCAGCTTCACTTCTTAATAAAGTTTTCTTGCAATTTCCACCACATCTGCAGTTACTACCTCCATGGAAGTCTTGAACCCCTCAAAGTCATACAGGAGAGTTGGAATTAATTTATTCCTGTTGATGTTGACATTTTGACCCATTTTCATGGATCATGAAAATTCTTGATGGCATTTAGAATGGTGAATCTTTTCAAAAAGTTTCTCAATTTATTTTGCTCAGATCCACTAGCATAGTCACCAACTACGGCAGTTATTGCTTTATAAAATGTATTTTTAAATAATACTTCTTGAAAGTGAGGATTATTCTTGAACTATGGGCTACAGAATAAATGCTGACTTAGCAAGCACAGAAGCAGCATTAATTTCCTTGCATATCTTGATCAGAGCTCTTGGGTAATTAGGGACATTGTTGATCAGTAGTAATATTTGAAAAAATTGTTTTCTGAACAATAGGTCTCAACAATAGGCTTAAAATATTCAGTAAATCAGGCTATAATCACATGATCTGTCATCTAGACTTCATTGTTCCATTTATAGAGGACAAATAGAGTAGAATTAAAATAATTCTTAATTCTAGAATTAAGAAATTTTAGAAATTTCAGAATGGTAAATGAGCACTGGCTTTGAATACCTGGATTCAGAACTTCAAAGGACAGGCTGACTCTCTGGTTAGTCACCGGCCGCATTAACCTCTAACCAGAGAGTCAACCTGTCCTTTGAAGCTTTGAATCCAACATTGACTTTTTCCTCTCTCTTAAATACTACAAAGCATCTTCTTCCACTAGTAAGCTAGTTCATCTACAGTGAAAATTTGTCATCTAGTATAGCCATCTTCATCAATTAACTTGGCTAAATTTTGTGGATAACATTCTGCAGCACTTACTACCTTACCTTGCACGTTTGTCTCATGAAGAGGGCTTTTCTTCTGAAACCTCATGAACCAACCTGTGCTAGCTTCTTTTCTGTTTTGTTTTTCTATAGCTTCTCATTTCTTTCAGCCTTCATAGAATTGAAGAGAGTTACAGCTTGGACCTTGCTCTGGATTAGACTATGGCTTAAGAGAATGTTGTAGCTAATTTCATCTTCTATCCAACTCACTGAATCTTTTTCCATATTAGCCATACAGCTGTTTTGCATTCTTATGTGTTCACTAGAGTAGCATATTTGATTTTTCTCAATACCATTTCTTTTGCATTCATAATTTTGCTCAATATTGTTGTGAGACTCCTAGCAGCCTGTCTCATCTTGCAGAATGTCTTCTTTACTATGCTTCATCATTTTTAGCTTGTGCTTTAAGTAAAAGATGTGGGACTTTTCACTTGAACACTTAGAGGCCACTAAAGGATTATTAATTGGCTTAATTTGATTATTTCTGTGTCTCAGGGAATAGGGAGGCCCAAGGAGAGAAAGAAGGACAGGGAATGGATTGTGGTTAGAGCAGTAAGAAAAGCAGACAGAACAAACACATTTATTAATTAAGTTCATCATCTTATGTGGCCACAGTTTGTGCCACCCCAAAAACAATTACAATAGTAACCTCAAAGGCCACTGATGATAAATCATAATAACAGATAAAATCACAGTGTACATGCTTGAAATATTATGAGAAACACAAAATGTGACAGATAGACATGAATTGAGCACATGCTATTGGAAAAATGGTGCTGATAGACTTGGCTAATGAAGGGTTGCCACAAACCATCAATTTCTAAAAAAATATATATTCATGAAATACAAAAGCAAAGTGCAATGAAATGAGCCATGCCTGTATTTTCTGTTTTCTTTCATTCTTTTTTTGTTTTTTTTGGATGGAATTTTGCTCTTGTTTTCCAGGCTGGAATGCAATGGTGCAAACTGGGCTCACTGCAACCTCTGCCTCCTGGGTTCAAGCGATTCTCCTGCCTGAGCCTCCCTAGTAGCTGGGATTACAGGCGTGCACCACCATGCCTGGCTAACTTTCTATTTTTAGTAGAGATGGGATGTCTCTATGTTGGTCAGGCTGGTCTCAAACTCCTGACCTCAGGGAATCTGTCTGCCTTGGCCTCTCAAAGTGCTAGGATTACAGGTGTGAGCCACCATGCCCAGCCCTGCACTTTCTTTTACAAGTTTACGTAAGCTATTTCAATTCTTAGACTGCCTAACGTGCCCAACTTTCAATTCTTTTGGCTGGAATTTATCTTTTTCTTGTTTGCTGATAACATCACCAAGAATGTGCTGAGTAAGTTGTAGGCATGATATTGCCAAATAGTTCTTGCCAAATAGAACCTAGAATTCTTGTATATTCACATAATAGTTTCCAGAAAATGTGTTTATGAAAGAGGCTAGAATAGATTTAAAGTAATTCTATTTTTCCTTCATGTGAGCTATTTTATTTATTCATAGAAATATTGTGTTTGAAGCAAACAGAAACTCTCTTTTTAATCAATGATAGGAAAATCACACAACTTTCAGGAGCTCAGTTGGGACCTAAAGAAAATAAATCACAATAGTAAGTAGGCACATTAATGTGAAACCAACTGACTACCCAGAGTGAACAATTGACATTATTACAATACAGACGTATGGGCTGAGAAAACGATCGGGAGTTCCCATTAAATGCTAGATCTATTTCACAAAGTCTTAATGTTATTAAATATTTGCAGTCTCTTTCAATAAACCTTGAACTTTTTTTTTTAATGCTAGGAGAGTCAGGTATCTCTGTGACCTGACTTTGATTTGACTTAAGCATCAATACAAGAGCTTCATAGGCACATTGTGAAGTAAAATGATTTATTTTTTTCATTATTGCCTCTGGGAATTATGGAGCATCCTGGACATAAATTCCAGTGAGAGCCCCATTCACTTGCACAGTAACAAAAAGTAAAGTCAATTCTAGAGACAAAAACCAACATAGTAAAGAAAGAATGCAATTGAATTGTGTGTAACCATTAAATTATTCCTTTCAATGTAGAATAGTTATGTATAGATTTTTATCGCTACTAATTTTATATAATTGCTTCACTTTAACTTTGAAAACTTTAGTAAATCCATGTTTCATAGTGATTCTATAAAAAGCATTATTCTAATTATGTAAATCTAAGTAAATTACAATTATTCCAAAAAAAATTTTTTAAACAAAATTTAACAAAATGGTTAAACTGTTGACCAGACATTTTAACTAGCTCATGTATGGCTACAACTTGCATTTCTGGGATTCTGATTTTCCTAATTGTCATGATGAGTCATAAGATTAACTGGGCCCCATAAGTGTAATAAAATTTATTCTTCTTTAATACCAAGGTCACATACTTCACCTCTAAACCTATCTAACTCTTTTTAAAATGAATGTCATCTCAAGGTTAGGGGGAAGGGAAAATTTATGAATCACAGCCAATCAGACCAAATGAAGTAGAAAGACATAGAGATGATGACTTCTAAAAAAGCTGCCTCGAATACTTTATCCTTGTGCCAATGAGCAACTTGTGTTATTCTCGTAGCCTAAAAACATCAAATGTCTATAGATAATTTAGCTCAAGTGTTCACCAGAATTACATAATTTTCATATAATATTTTAGTTATGAATGAGGGGAAGGAGAACTACAAATGATCACTTCTATAGAAAATTATTTGAAATTATTCTGCTGTATTATAGAACAGAATTATTGGCATTATTCCACTCTATAACGCATGTATATTTGTAAATGATAAATTGACTTTTCCTCTTGTAAACAGTAAATTTGCTCAAATATTTATCTGGCTAATATTTGAGATCTCATTGCATCCTGGTTTCTGTGCATTGAGCTCAGCCTACAAAAATGGAGGTCACATTTGTTCCCTAGCAAGAGAAATTGCTACATAAATAATTAACATCCATTCATTCACCAAAAACAAGTATTGAGTTGCTTTAATATTAGGCATTATTCAAGACACTAGAAATATAGCAATGAACAAGCCTGAGAAAGGCACTCTCTCTGGGAATTATATTTTAGTGTGAGGAAACATACACACACACATATATATATGTGTGTGTGTGTGTGTATATATATATGTGTGTGTATATATATATGTGTGTGTGTGTGTATATATATATATATATTTTTTTTTTTTTTTCTTTTTGAGATGGAGTTTTGCTCTGTCACCAGGCTGGAGTGCAGTGGCATGATCTCGGCTCACTGCAACCTCAGACTCCCTGGTTCAAGTGATTCTCCTGCCGCAGCTTCCCAAGTAGCTGGGATTACAGGCACACGCCACCATGCCCAGCTTATTTTTGTATTTTTAGTAGAGATGGGGTTTCAACAGGTTGGCCAGAGATAACCTTTTAGTATAAGCCATACTTTAATACTTGAATAACAAAAAGGAGCTGGCCAAGTAACAATCAGTGGGCAGAGCAGGAAGCCTTGGATGGTGTGAAGAGCCTAAGGCAAGAAGAAACCCAGCATATTCAAAGAAAGGATTCTGTGTGGCTTGGGCAGAGCAGGTGTGATGGTTAGTTTTAGATGTAAACTTGATTTAAGCAGGACCTAGCAAACTGGTAAACCACTACTCTGGGTGGGTCTGTGAGGGTGATTCTGGAGGAGATTGGTATGTCGTTCAGTAGACCAGAGGGGAAGATCTGACCTCTATGACATCTAACAATCTAAGCACCATCTAACAATCTGGGGCCTCAAATAAAACAAAAAAGTAGAGAAAATGTGATTTCCTCTCTCTCGCTGCTGGAGCTGAGACAATCTTCTTCTCCCATCCTTGGATATCAGAATTTCAAGACTTTAGGCTTTGCACAAGTACCCCCTCAAACCCATTCTGGTTCTCAGGCCTTTGGTTTTGGACTGAGAGGCACACCATCAGCTTCCCTGCTTCTGATCAGAATTGGACTAAGCTATACCTCCAGCATCCCAGGGCTTCAGTTTGGAGATAGCCTTTTGTAGGACTTCTGAACCTCCATAATCAAGTGAGCCAATTCCCCTAAATCTCCTCTGATATATCTCCGTCTGTGTGTGTGCGTATGTGCCTATCTATCATATTGGTCAATTTCTCTAGAGAACCCTAGCTAATATTGCAGGTGAGGGTGAAATAAAGTGGGGGAAGTTGGCAGAGGGCACATCAGAAAGCTTGAAAATGTTAATACAAATTCAAGTGGAGCCTCTTTAAAAGACTTTAAAATAGGGAATTAAATGATTAGTTTGTATCTTCCAAAAATGATTCTGGTGGCTGGTAGAGGATTGCATGAATGATGGCCGGAGAAGAAGCAGGGAAACTATTTCATTTTCCAAGCAAGACATAATGGGCTAGGCACGATGGCTCACAAGTATAATCTGAGTACTTTGGGAGGCCGAGGTGGGCAGATCAGGAGGTCAAGAGATGGAGACCATCCTGGCCAACATTGAGAAAGCCCATCTCTACTAAAAATAGAAAAATTAGCTGGGTGTGCCGGCGTAAGCCTGTAGTACCAGCTGCTCAGGAGGCTGATGCAGGAGAATCACTTGCACCCAGGAGGTGGAGGTTGCAGTGAGCCAAGAGTGCATCATTGCATTCCAGGCTGGTGAGAGAGTGAGACTCCATCTCAAAAAGTAAAGACATAACAATGCTTGGATAATGGTAAATGTTGGAAATTGATGTGTTTTGCATGTTGTGCCCATTGAGAAGATGCAAGGTGAAGAAAAGGTTTTAAAAATCATCATATTTTTAATGTTGGTAGTATTATAAGAAAGGCACAAATAATGCTGTATGAAGAGAATCAAAACACAGCTCTCTGAGAACCTGACAATTGGACCATTGGAAATTCAACAGCAGCAAAACATTTGATGTTATATTATAGGAATGGGAATAAGCCAGTGATGTAGATATCATGATCATATAAGTATGGGTGCTTCAGTGTGATTACAGCAAAGAAATAGAGGAAGATTAGAAAAACAAGATAACATAACAGATTAGGATGTTGCTAAGAGGTCTGGACGTGTCCCATAGAAAACAGAAATATAGGAGATATATGTTTTAAGATTATTAAAGTTGTACATGACAAAATAGTGATAGATTTTCTGAAATTACTCGTTATTTTCAAAGGTGTTTTGTATATACTATCACATTGGTTCTCACTGTGAGCTCAAGCATGGAAGTAATGTCATTCATCATCTCTCTCAATGAAGGTGAGAAAAAGAAAAACTATCATGGACACTGGAAAAACTATAATGAACTTCAGGGGAAAATTTCATAGAGAGGATCCATATCAGAGAAATCAGATGAAGATGTAGTGTCAGTGTATGACTGTTGGCTGCAAATCATCAAAATTAGGGATATTTTGTTACCATTTCCTTTATTGTTTATTCTCTCTCTGTTCCTCTCCCTGCATATGGTTGTTACTCAATGTATTTGTTAAATTCATTATTTTTTTTGAAAATGCATAAAGAGAAATAAAAGATTTTATTTGCAGAAATTAAGTAAAAGACAGTCCTCAGTCAAATCTTCCTGATTAATAGGTTGACTGTGAGTCACTGGGACCCGAAACAATATAAGTTTTGAGAGTTTCTTCTTAGATTTCTGATTCAACTGTATTGGGGTGGATTGTTAAAAATGTTCATGTTCTGCCCTGAGGCACTCATCTTGAGCACCAGAGACCTAAGCAGAATGGGGCTAATCAGTGTAGAGAGAATCAGCAAGCTGAGTTTATCAAGTAAAAATAAAATGATTTACTCCCTTATAAGGACTTACATCTTTGGAAACTGGAAAGTAAAAATGTTATTTTCAATTCTCGTAAACTAGCACATGCAGAACTCTTGATAGCTCCTCCAACTGTCTGGGTTCCTCTTGGTTCTAATTCAGTTTAGAGCAATCTGTGATTAGCCTATGTTGGCTGTGGTCAGTGTCAAGATGGGGTGATTTGTAGATCAATTAATAGAAATTTGAAAACAAAAAAAGAAAAAAAGCTTAGATATCATCCCAGAAAGGTTTAAAAATTTGCCCAGAGATATTAGTGATGATTGAAAATGTTGGAACTAGGACTCAGCTTATATAACTCTGTGTAACTTGGAAGTTTGAATCAGCATAACCTCTACAGCTTGAACTCCTCTCTGCTTCATGTCATGATTCTGGATTGCTTGTAATTTCTCTCCACACACATCACACTATTTCACAGCATTCTAATTTGGTTCATGCTATTCTCAGTCCCTGAAGTATCCTTTTTACTAATCCTCTTCACTGCTAACTACTATTCAGTTCACTGGCAATTTAGTCAAGACATCTCCTTCTCCAGGCATTCTTACCTGGCAGCCACCCCTTCTGACAGAGAAAGTGTTCACGGTCTGTCCTGTTTATACCTCTCTACCATCAGGGTGTGTTGTTTGTGTATTGAGCTATAATGGTTAATACTGAGTGTCAACTTGATTGGATTGAAAGGTGCCAAGTATTGTTTCTGGGTGTGTCTCTGAGAGTGTGGGCAAGGGAAATCAACATTTGAGTCAGTGGACTGGGAGAGGCAGACCCACCCTCAATCTGTGTGGGCACCATCTAATCAGCTGGCAGTGCAGCTAGAATAAAAGCAGGCAGGGGAACATGAAAGGACAAGACTGGCTGAGTTTTCCAGCCTCCATCTTTCCCCTGTGCTGGAGGCTTGCCACTCTCAAACATCAGACTCCAAGTTCTTCAGCTTTTGGATTCTTGAACCTACACCAGTGGTTTGCAGGGGCTCTTGGGTCTTTGGCCACAGACTGAAGAGTGCACTATTGGCTTCCCTGCTTTTGAGGTTTTGGGATACTGCCTGGCTTCCTTGCTCCTCAGCTTACAGATGGCCTATTGTGGGACTTCACCTTGTGATTTTTGAGTCAATACTCCTTAATTCACTCCCTTTCATATATACATCTATCCTAATATTCCTGTCCCTCTCAGAGAACCCTGACTAATACAAGAGCTCCCTCACTAAACTCTAAGTTTCTAGATGAGTGTTGCATTGGCTATTCTCAATCCAGAATTTAATGTAGCTTGTAACACACAGGAAAAGATCAATGATTTATTATTATTGTTGTGTGTGTGTTTGTATGAGTGAATTCATCTGAGCCCTATCTTTGGGTTCTTTCTTGAGTTCTTTTTGCGTAAAATATACAACTTGTTGTCAGATGAATTGTCAAGAAACAGCAACAATAACAGTAACAATTTGGAGCCTCTCTGCTATACGGTAAATACAACTAACTCCTATTTTCTTCTCACTGAGTATCACAGTAACTGACCAAAGAGGGATACATTTTTATTGATATACTCAATATGCTTTGGTGATTGAGACTTTGAACCAATTGCATTTAGGAAGATAAACAACTTTTATGTCAACCAAAATGAAGGAAAACACACCAGTTTGTCACTTTGTTCCAAGAGACTTTAATGAGACCATGCTCCCTAATCATCTGCCAATCCTGAAAGAGGAAGCACAATCTGCGCCATTTTACTGCTCTGACTGGGCAATTTACTGTATTTTATCCCCTGCCTGTGAAACAGAATACTTTCGTCCTTTGCTTATGCAGCACTTTGTAGCATCTGGTGCTGTCAGAGAAAATGTTTTAGTTTCCCTTTCCTCCTTTATTTAAAGTGATCATCACTTGAATAAGGAAGTATTTTTCAGCGTTACCTTGTATCTGCTCAAAAGGAAGTGGATAGGTAGGATTGCCTGAGAGATGAGGTTAGCACAAAGAATTTTCAACACGTTTTGCATAGAGTTTAACTTTTACAGAGAAGTTGACTCATTACCAGTAGTAAAAATGTTTTAAGGGCTTATGAATGGAAAAATGCAATGTTATGAATTTTATGAATGGATCCAATCTTATGAATGGATAAATATATGATTTCTACCTGTCAGAGTAGTATTACAAAATATCACAGTTATTGGGGTTACCTTAGTGACCTTCATCCCCATAGCTAATCAAGTATTATAGATAACAGTAAGTCTTTTCTTAAGATCACCATTACCATCCTAACATCAGCATCCTAAATAAAACCAATAAGACATTACTGACCTGATCATCCAACTGCTCTGTTGTATACAACTTGTCCTCTTCAATGTTCCACATAGTTCTAGTGCATTTATTTACTTTCTAAAACATTTTTATTGGGATATAATTCACAAGCCATAAAATGGCTTCAACGAGTAAACGTATAAAATATAATCCTTTTCAGTACATACAGAGTTGTACAACCATCACTAAAATCTGAGTTAAAAATATTTTCATCACCCTTTCCTCCGCCAAAGTAGTCATTAGCCATCACTCCCCATTAACCCTCCCTCAGCCACTGTCATTCACAATTATTTATGTTCCTATAGATCTGCCTATTCTACACATTTTATATAGCTGTATTTCAACACCATATAATTTTTTAAAATAACTAGCTGGTTTCACTTAGTATAACATTTTCATAGTGCATCTATACTGTGGGATATATTAATACTTCATTTTTATTGCAAAATAATATGCCATTGTTTGGATATATAACATTGCATTTATCCATTCATAAGTTTTCAGACATTTGGGTAGTTTCCATATTTTAATTATTATAAATAATGCCAATATAAATATTTATTTCAAGTTTTTGTTTGGACATATGTTTGCTTGTCTCTTGCATGTACACTTAGGAGTGCAAATAATTGGTTACAAAGTAGATAACTCTATGCTTAACAAGTTGAGAAACTTACACCATTTTTCAAAACAGCTACATTATTTTATATTCCTACTAGACATATATGACACCACCACTTTTTAGTAGTTTTCTTTTGGAATTAGAGCCGTCTTAATGATTGCAGTGGTATCTCATTAATGACTAAAGATTGCAGTGGTATCTCATTGTGGTTTTTATTGGGGTTACCTAATTACTAATGATGTTAAGCAGATTTTCATATGCTTATTGATAGTTTATATATATTATTTGGAAAAATATCTTCTAATATTATTGAATAATCCTTTTCTTAGTTTTCTTAATTTTCTTAATTATAATTATCATTCTATAATGTTTCTTTTTATTATTGAGTTGGATTTTTTTTTTTTTTTTTTTTGAGACGGAATTTCACTGTGTCACTCATGCTGGAGTGCAGTGGCGTGATCTTGGCTCACTGCAACTGCTACCTCCTGGGTTCAAGCAATTCTCCTGCCTCAGCCTCCTGAGTAGCTGGAATTACAAGTGCCACCACCATGCCTGGCTAATTTTTATATTTTTAGTAGAGACAGGGTTTCACTATGTTGGTCAGGCTGATCTCAAACTCCTGATCTCATGATCCTCATACCTCGGCGTCCCAAAGTGCTGGGAATACAGGTGTGGGCCACTGCTCCTGGCCTGAAAAATATTTTTATATTTATTCTAAATAAAAGCTCCTCTTCAGATACATAATTGGGAGATTTTCTCCCATTCTGTGGATGGATTTTCCACTTGCTTCATGATGTCTTTTGAAACACAAAGATTTTATTGTTGGTGAAATCCAAATTATCAACTTTTTTGTTTCTTTGGTTTTGCTGTCCTAAGAAGCCATTGCCTGATTCAAGTTCACAGAGATTTAATTCTACCTTTCTTTTATAAGGTTGTGATTTTAGTTCTTTTATGTTGTCCATGAACAAATTTTGTGTGAATTCTTGAATCTAGGTTGAGAAGGATGTCTGACTTCATTCTTTTTCATGTCTGTATCTGGTTGTCCCAGCACTACTTGTTGAAAAGCAAATTGTTTCCCTATTGAATTTTCTTGGCAATCTTGTCAAAATTGGATAAACATAAATGTACAGGTTTATTTCTAGACTCTCAATTTTATTCCTTTGTTCTCTATGTCTATTCTTATGCCTAGACCATGCTGTCTTGATTACTGCACTAAGAAGTAAATTGTGAAATTGGAATGTGAATCCTCTAAATTTGTTTCTCCTTTTCAAGACTGTTTTGTCTATTCTAAGTTTCTTGCATTATACAATCGTCTTGACAATTTCTGCCAAAAGAAAAATGCAGCTGTGATTTTGGAAGAGATTGTGTTAAATATGTGGTTCAATTTGCAGAATATTGTCGTCTTAACAATAATAAATCATCTGATCTATGATAAAGAGACAATTTTGATTACTTATGTCCTCTGTAATATAATTAAATTATATTTTGAATTTTACACTGAATGAGTATTTCCCTTTTTAAGTTTATCCCAATGAATTTTTTAAATTTTACTGTAAATTAACGTTCTTAATTACCTTATCAGATTTTTCATTGCTAGTATGAAAATAAAAGATTGATTTTTGTACATTGATGCATCCATTACTGTAAGTGGGATATGAGAGTATACAGTTTTTAGCTGGAAGTGTATATTTTTCCTTTTATTTATGTCCACTTATGTTTCATGTATTATCAGGTTGTGTTGTAGCAACAAATACATTCATAATGTATTTGCATTGAAAATATTATTATTATAATATGTTCCTGTATTATAATACATTCCTGATGCATTGAAAATATTATTATAATATGTTCACATTTGTCTCTGTAACAATTTTTGTCTTAAAAGATCTTTTGTCTTTTTTAGTATAACCACTACAACTTTCTTTTGCTCTTTTGGTTATTTTTGACCTGGTATAGTTTTCCATTTGGTTACTTTGAACCTATTTCTGTCTTTCAATCTAATTTTTATCTTGTAGAGAACATACAACATACAGTAGGATCATTTTTTAAATCTCTTAATTTCTGCCTCTTTGCTTTTGGTTGGAAGTTTGAATCAATTAACATAAAATGTAATTACAAATGTAATTAGTACTATCTTGTCACTATATCTATATTTTAATGTGTTTTTTCATTTTTATATTTCTCATTACTGCCTCATTTTGTGTTAAATATGTAAACTCTAGTATACCATTTTGGTTCAATTTTATTATTGTTTTTTAAATCGTCTTAGTGCTTTGTCTAGCAATTCTCAGTGCCACCTTAATTTAGAATAATCTTGTTTCAATTCTTACAAACTTCATTTCAGTACCATACAAAAGCTTTACAGCAATATGGTCCTTTCCCATCCTCTGCTTATGTGTTATAATTGTTAATTTACATGTTAATATATTATAATCCCATGTGTATTAGTCATAGCTCTTTACAGAAAGAGAATTCATAAGAGATATGTATCTTCTACTGAATAGGTAAGATTTCTTATAAGCTATTGGCTATGCAATATTTATTTATAAGCAATTTTTGCTTATAAATTTCCATGCATATATTTATATGTAAAGTATATTTATATATACTTATAAGCCATTGGCTATGCCATTCATACACACACACACACACACACACACACACACACACGACTAGAATTTCCAGTACTACCTTGAACAAGAGTAGTAAGTATGGGCATCTTTGTCTTGTTACAGTTCTCAAGAGTAACGCTTTCAGCTTTTGTTCATTCACTGTGATATTGGTTGTGGATTTACCATAGATGACTCTTATTGTAATGTACATTTCTTCAGTGCCCAGTTGGTTGAAGGTTGCTAACACACACACACACACACACACACACGAATTAAGAAAGAGATTTCTTATAAACTATTGGCTAATGCAATTATAGAATGTGAGAAGTCCCAGAATCTGCCATCTGTGAGCTGGTGATCCGGGAAAGCTGGTCTAAAAGCCTGAGAACCAGAGAAAAGATGATATAGATTCTAGCCTAGATTTGAAGGCCTGAGAAACAGGAGTTCTAAGAGTAGGAGAACTGTCATATCTCAAACAGTCTGACCATTAGTTTAACTTTCTTCCACCTTTTCCTTCTATTTGAGCCCTCAAGTAATTGGATGAGGTCCACCACACAAGAGAGATTCATCTACTTTACTCTGTCCACCAATTCAAGTGTTAGTGTCCTCCAGATGCACCCTCATAGACACACTCAGAAATAATGTTTAACCAGCTATCTGAAAATCCTGTCACCCAGTAAAGTTAACATATAAAATTAACCATCACATCATTCAAATAAGTTTATAACCATTGCATCATACAATATTTTTAAATAACATGAGAAGAAAAGATTTATAAACAAGAATATATTGCACTAACATTTATATTCACTTTTATACAACATTCATAGCTGCCTTACCGGAGTTCCTTGTTATCTTTGCCTTTACCTGATTCTTTATTACCTTTTATGTATTCATGTTATTTATTATTCAGTGATTTTAATTTAAAATTGAATTACTCCCATTAGATGGTTTTTGTGAATATTCTGCTAGCAATAGTAGAATCTTATTTAAGAATTTCTTAATTGCTTTTTTATTTTGAAAGTTTCATTTTATTGGATATAAAATGCTTGGTTGACTGTCTTTTTGATTCCCTTCAAGTGTATATTATGACTGCCTTCAGGCATCCATTATTTCTGATGGAAAGTCAGCTGTTAATTTGATTTAGGATGCCATGTATGTGATCAGTTAATACTTTGTGTTTGTCCTGTTTTATTTTTGTTCTTTTGTTTTTTCCTTCTTTTGAGGTTCTTCTTTTAGTTTTGGCTTTTAGCAGCTGGAATATGATGTGCCTATATCTAGAAATGGGTCTCTTTGATTTTATCCTATTTTGAATTTATCAAGAGGCTTGGTGATAGAGTTTATTTTTCATCCCATCTAGGATGTTTTCAGCCATTATGTATACACATAGTCTTTATTTCTCTCTCTCCTTTCAAGCTGAGACTCCCATTATGCATGTGTTAGTACAGTTGATGGTGCCCCCTTTGTCTGAGGTGCTGTTCATCTTTGCAATGATTTAACTTCTACATATTATTCTGGATTACCTCAACTCTCCTATCTTTATGTTCATGGATTCTTTCTTCTGCCAGCTCCAAATAACTTTTGAACATCTTCAGTGAATTTTAATGCAATTATTGTGCCTCTCAATTCCAGAATTTTATTTCACCCCTTTTCTTTAAATAATTCATATCTGTTTGTTGTTGTTTTGTATTTGGTGAGACTTTTGTAAAAATTTTTTAAAATTTTTTTAATTTTTAAACAATTTTTTAGTTTTAGTAATTAGCTAATTTATTTGTTAACTTCTATTTTCAGTATTAGAGGTGTAGGTACAGGTATGTTATATAGGCAAATTTTGTGTCATGGGGGTTTGGTGTACAGATTATTTTGTCACCCAGGTAATACGCATACACCCAACAGGTAGTTTTAAGATTATTCTCACGCTCCTCCCACCCCCTGTTCTCAACTACAGCCTGATGTCTCTTGTTCCCTTCTTTGTGGATACGAGCTGTATCTCCACCCACATCACATGCCAAATTGTCCTCCTCAATGTTGAAGGTAGGGCCTGGTGGGAGGTGATTGAACCATGGGGTTACATCTTTCATAAATGGATTAACACCATCCCCTTGCTGCTGTCTTGTGATAGAGTGTTCACATGATCTGGTTGTTTTAATGTGTGTAGCACCTCTCTCCTCTCTTCCTCCTGCTTCAGCCATGTAAAGTGCTGGCTCCACCTTTGCCTTCCACCAGGATTGTAAGTTTCCTGAGGCAAGAAGCACAATGCCAGAAGCAGATGCCACAATCATGCTTCCTGTACAGCCTGCAGAACCATGTGCCATTTAAACTTCTTTTCTTTACAAATTACTCAGTCTTAGGAGTACCTTATATCATTGTGAGAATGGACGAATACATTTGTGTCCATGGATACTCAATGTTTAGGTCCTACTTGTAAGTGAGAACCTGCAGTATTTGGGTTGCTGTCCCTGAACTGGTTCACTTAGGATAATGGCCTCCAGCTCTATCCATGTTGCTGCAAAGGACATAATCTCATTTTTTTTAAGGAGACAAAGTATTCTATGATGTGTATATACCACATTTTCTTTATTCAATCTAGCACTGATGAGCATTTGGCTTTATTCTGTGCCTCTATTATTGTGAATAGTGCTGCAGTAAACATGCATGTGTATGTGTCTTTGTGCCAGAATTATTTGTCTTCTTTTGGGTATGTACCCAATATTGGGATTGTGATTGGGATTACTGAGTCAAATGGTAGTTCTTTTTTAAGTTCTTTGAGGAATTGCCAAACTGCTTTCCACAATGGCTAAACCTAATCTACATTCCCACCAGCAGTGTACAAATGTTCCCTTTTCTCTAAAACCTTAATAACATCTGTCATTTTTTGACTTTTTAATAATAGCAATTCTAACTGGTGTTAGCTGTTAGCTCATTGTAGTTTTGATTTCTGTTTCTCTGATTAGTGATGTTAAGCATTTTTTCATATGCTTGATGTCTACATGTATCTTCTTCTCAGAAGTGTCTGTTTATGCACTTTTCCTGCAGTTTTATGGGATTGTTTGTTTTTTGCTTGCTGAGTTTTTTAAGTTCCTTATAGATTCTGGATATTATGCCTGTGTTGGATGCATAATTTGCACATATTTCCTCCCATTCTTTGGGTTGTCTGTCTGATCTCTTCATAGTTTCCTTTGTTGTGCAGAGCCTCTTTAGTTTACTTAGGTCTTATTTTTAAATTATTTTTGTTGTTGTTGTTGCAATCACTTTTGGGATCTTTAACATGCAATCTTTGACAGGCTTATGTCCAGAATTGAATTTCCTAGGAGATCTTCAAGGTTTCGATAGTTACAAGTCTTATGTTTAAGTCTTTAACCAGTCTTGAGTTGATTTCAGTATAAGATGTCAGGAAGTGGTGCAGTTTCAGTCTTCTGGATACAGCTAGCTAATTATCCCAGTAGCACTTATTGAATAGGTAGTTCTTTCACCATTGCTTTTTTTTTCTGACTGTTGAAGATCAGATACTTGTAGGTAGAGACTTTATTTATTAGTTCTCTATTCCGATCCATTGATCTATTTGACTGTTTTTATACCAGTACCATGCTGTTTCGTTTTAGAATAGTTTTAGCCTGGTTTGAAGTTGGGTAATGTGATACCTCCAGTTTTGTTAGGATTAGGATTTGCTTTAGCTATTTGGGCTCTTTTTTGGTTCCATATTAGTTTTCAAATAGTTTCTCTTTTTTTTTTTTCTAATTCTGTGATGAATGTTGTTGGTAGTTTCATAGAAATAACAAACGCATTAATTGCTTTGGGCAGTATGGCCATTTTACCAATATTGCTTCTACTTATCCATGAGAATGGGATGCTTTTCTGTTTGTTTCTATTATCTCTGATATCTTTGAGCAGTGGGTTATAATTCTCATTGTAGAGATCTTTCACCTTGCTGCTTAGTTGTATACCTAGGTATTTTGTTTTATTTTGATTATTGTGAATAGGATTGTGTTCTTGATTTGGTACTCAGGTTGGACATTGTTAATGTATAGAAACCTACTAATTTTTGTTTGCTGATTTTGTGTTCTGAAATTTTGAGGTTGTTTATCAGATCTAGGAATTTTGGGCAAAGACTACAGGGTTTTCCAGGTAAAATATCATATTGTCTTCAGACACAGATAGTATGACTTATTTTCCAATTTGGATGCCATTTATTTCTTTCTCTTGCCTGAGTACTCTGACTAGGATTTCCAGTTCTACACTGAACAAGAGTAGTAAGTGTGGGCATCTTTGTCTTGTTCCGGTTCTCAAAAGTAACACTTTCAGCTTTTGCTCATTTGCTGTGATATTGGTTGTGGGTTTGCCATAGATGACTCTTATTTAGGGTACATTTCCTCAATGCCCAATTGGTTGAAGGTTGTTAACAAGAAGGTATTTTTAATTTTATCAAATGAATTTTCTCCATTGAGATGATCATGTGGTTTTGTTTTGAGTTCTGTTTATGTAATAAATCAGATTTATAGATTTGAATATGTTGAACAAATCGTGCATTCCAGAATGAAGCCTACTTAATCTAGGTGGATTAGGTATTGATATACTGTGGGATTCAGTTTGCCAGTATTTTGTTGAGAAGTTTTGCATCTATGTTCATCAAAAATATTGGCCTGAAGTTGTATGTATTTGTGTGTTTGTGTGTGAGTGTCTCTGTCAGGTTTTAGTATGAGAAAGATGGTGACCTCAGAGAATAAGTTAGGGGAGGAGTTCCTCTGATTCATTCTTGTGAAGTAGTTTTACTAGGAATGATGCCAGCTTTTAAAAAAAATGTCTGGAATAACCCGGCTGTGCTTTCATCTGGTACTGGGTTTTTCATGGTTCGCCATTTTTTATTACTGATTCACTTTTGTAACTCATTATTTTTCTGTTTAAGATTTAAATTTACTCCAGGTTAAATCTTGGGAGTTTATGTTTCCAGAATTTTTTCCATTTCTTGTAGGTTTTCTATGTTAATGTGCATAGAATTGTTAATAATAGTGTCTGAGAGTTTGTATATTTCTGAGGGGTCAGTGATAATGTCCCCTTTTTCATTTCTGATTGTATTCATTTGGATGTTCTCACTCTTTTTTTTTTTTTTTTTGTTAGTCTACATAGCAGTCTAACAATCTATTTATTCTTTCAAAAATCAACTTCTGGAGTCATTGATCTTTTGTAAAGTTTTTGCATCTCAATTTCATTCAGTTCAGCTTTGATTTGGATATTTCTTGTCCTCTGCTAGCTTTGACATTGGTTTATTCTTGCTTCTCTATATTCTCTATGTGTAATGTTATGTTGTTAATTTGAGATGTTTCTAACTTTATGATGCTGTTTCTAACTTTATAGTGTTTAGCACTATAAACATCCCTGCTAACACTGCCTTGGCTGTGTCCCAGAGATACTGGTATGTTGTGTCGTTATTGTCATTAATTTCAAAGAAATTCTTCATTACTGGCTTAATTTCATTGTTTACCCAAAAGTCATTCAGGACAGGTTGTTTAGTTTCCCTGTAATTGTACGGTTTTGAGTAATCTCTTTAGTATTGATGTCTATTTTTATTGCACTGTGGTCCAAAAATGTGGTAGGTATGATTTTGGTCTTTTTGAATTTGCTAAGAATTGTTTTGTGGCTGATTGTGTAGTCAATTTTATAGCCCAAGTCATGTGCAGACAAGAACAATATATATTCTGTTGTTTTGGGTGGAGAGTTCTTTAGATGTCTGTTAGGTCAATATGGTCAAGTGTCAAACTTGGGTACTGAATATCTAGTTTTCTGCCTTGATGATTGATCTAATGTCACTGGAGTGTTGAAGTCTCTCATTATTATTGTGTGGTTATTTAAGTGTCTTCATAGGTCTCTAGGAACTTGCTTTTGTGAATCTTGAGTGCTCCTTTGTTGGATATATATATATACACATACATATTCAGGATATATATATTTAGGATAGTTAACTCTTCTTGTTGAGTTAAACCTTTTACCATTATGTAATATCCTTCTTTTTTTTTCTTTTTAATGTAATCTTTGTTGGCTTAAAATCTATTTTGTCTGAAATTGAAATATTAATCCCTGCTTTTTTTTTCTGTTTTCCATTTTTTTGGAAGATTTTTCTCCATCCTTTTACTTTTAGCCCATGAATGTCATTGCATGTGAGATGGCTGCCTTGAAGACAGCATGCAATTGAGTCTTGCTTCTTTATCAAACTTGCCACTCTGCCTTTTAACTGGGGCTCTTGTCCCATTCACATTCAAGGTTAATACTGATACGTGCAGAATTAGACCTGTCAGTAAGTTGTTCTCTGGTTATTATGCAAACCTACTTGTGTAGTTGCTCTATAGTGTCAATGCTCTATGTAATTAAGTGTGTTTTTGCGGTGGTTGGTAATAGTCTTTCATTATTGTATTTTGTACTCCCTTAAGAACCTCTTGTAAGGTGGCAAAGAATTTTCTTAACATTTGCTTGTCTGAAAAGGATTTTATTTCTACTTCACTTATAAAACTTAGTTTGGCTGGATATGAATTTTTTTTCTTTAGTAATAGTGAATAAAGGTGCACAGTCCCTTTTCAATTATAGGATTTCTGCTGAAACATCTGCTGTTAGCCTGATGCGGTTCCTTTTGCAGGTGATATCACCCTTGCTCTAGCCTTTTCAAATATATTTTTGTTTTATGTCATTAGAGAATCTGACAGCTATATGTCTTAGGGATAATCATCCTGTATAGTATTTCACAGAGGTTCTCTGGGTTTCCTGACTTTGCATATTGGCCTTTCTAGTGACGTTTGGAAATACTTGTGGGTAATGTCTTCAAATATGTTTTCCAAGTTGTTTGCTTTATCCCCCTCTCTTTCAGGGATACCAGTAAGTCATAGATATGGTCTCTTTACATAATCCCACATTTCTCAGAAGTTTTGTTTCTCCTTTTTCTTTTTCTTCATTTTGTTTGACCAAGTTAATTTGGACAACCAGTGTTTAAGCTCCAAGATTCTTTCCTCTACATGATCTATTCTGCTGTTAATATTTGCAATTGTATTATAAAATTTTTATACTGTGTTCTTGGCTCTCTCATATCAGTCTGGTTCTTTCTTAAAAAAATGGTTATTTTGTCTTTTCATTACGGTATAGTTTTGTCACATTCCTCAGATTCTTTCAATTGGGTTTCAACTTTCTCTGGAATCTCAATGATCTTCATTTCTATCCATATTCTGAATTCTATATCTGTCATTTTAGCCATTTCAGCCTGAGTAAGAAACATTGCTGAGGAGCTAGTATGATCATTCAGAGGTAAGAAGACACTCTGAATTTTTGAGCTGCTAGAGTTCTTGTGCTGGTTCTTTATCATCTATATAGGCTGTTGTTCCTTCAGTATTTGATATTTCTGTTCTTTGTATTCAGTTTTTTTTGCTTGTACCTTCTTTGATGCTCTTAGGGGTTTGATTCTTGTAAAAGGAAGAGTCAGTCAACTGGCTCTGATTCTGGAAGATTTCAGGGGGCTAAGGCTCATCTCTGCGCTCTTGGGCTATGTGCTGTATCACTGGTGTCTAGTACCAGGCCCCAGCTTTGTTTCTTGGCCCCTTCAAGGTTATGAACCTGCTACATTCAAAAGGTTGAGGTGTTTCCAGTCCACCATCCCTAACGTTCTGATGGAATATGCTGGTCAAAGTACTCTGTAGGGGTGATGGCAGTGGAATCTGTGCTTGCTTGCATGTACCAGGAGTTGCAGTGATGCAGCAGGGTGCACTGTGTCAGCTAGGGCAGGCACTGGCAGGAATGGGGCAGAGGCATTCATGCACATGCTCATGCTTGCAACAGTGAGGCAGAGTGCTCAGACATTGGTGGGGGCAGAGTGCCAGCATCCATGCATCCACTTGCACTGGTAGCAGTGGTGAGAGCACCATGGCTGACTGTGCCTCTGTGGTCGTAGCATGCTGGTGGTGGTGACATGAACTCACACTCCCAGTAGCAGTGGGTCATCAGGGTGCACACATGCCATTGGGGGAGGGGAGGCAAGGTCCACCTATATGTGCACACTGATAAAGTGGTAGGAGTTCAGGAAAGTGGGCAAGTGTGTGCCAGCAAAGCAGCAGAGGAAGGCTACTGTGGGGGATGCTGCAAGTGGGCTGGTTGAGTGAACAAAGGTCAGTCTGCTGCAGCTCTCTGATGGCCAGATGTGGTCTGCCAGGAAAGGAGCTATGATGAAGGCCCCCAGGAAGCACCCTGCTTGAACATCCAAAGGTGCCCTGCAAGTATGCATGGCCAGGTTGAGGCCCCAGGAAAGGCCAGCAGATCGGGGGTACTCAGATAGGACAGGCCCTATCCCCTGGACAAGACCGCCATTGCTCTGTCCAGGTCTAACCGTACCCAAAATCTAAAACCAGCTACAGGAGCTTGGCAAGCCTTGGAGGATGAGCATCCCTGGCCATGCTCCACTGCAGCCCTTCCTGCACCAAATGGTTTGGGCTCCATACAGCCTGGCATCCTTCTCCTGCCACCTTCCCAACCAATTCTTCCTGTCAGCGCAAGTGTCCATGGGCTTGTGGATTCTACAGCTAGGATTCCAGAGGTCTGTGGTGAGTGTTGGCCACTGGCTACCTGTTCAACTTGCCTCTTTTGTGGATTTCACTGGGAATCAGGAGCAGTTCCCAGTGTTTTGCTGCCCTGTGCAGGGTTCCCAGCTTCCTCCTGGTTTAGTCCAGTATCTGTATCTTCCTTCTTTCTACACTCAGTGCCTTCTCTCTGAAGATATGTCCCTATTTTTCAGTAGGGGATGCTCCTCCTGGCTGCATCTAGTCAGCCATCTTCAAGTTCTCTTTAGTTCTTTGCACATATTTAAAATAGCTTGTTATAATAATCTATCATCTCATCATTTTTGTAGCCCTTGCTAAATATTTACTTGATATTTTTACAAATACATGTTCAGATTGATTTGTAATAGATATAGAAATCTTAATAAATGTTTAACTGGCTGAGATTGGCCTACAACTTAGATTTCTTAAGGAATGTGTATCAATTTTTTATTTTTAAGCCTAATATAGCTAATGACTAGGAGACTAATCACTCTTTTTCTTTTCTATAGAAGTATTATGTAAGACAAATTATTTAAGCAGTAAATACTTGGTAAAATTCCATTGAAAATGATTGTATCTGAGCCTACTTTTTTTTGTGTGTTTTTAGAGTGGGTGTGGCACTGAATTATTGATGTTTTTATTTACCCGATATAGAATCATTCACAATTTATAACTAATATTCAGTCAATTTTATAAGGGGGATATTTGAGGAATCGATTCATTGCATTTAAAATTTCAAATTTAGTGTTATAAATTTGTTCATTGTCACAAACTCCAACAACTGTAAGCAATCAACAGTTGTAGTATTTTTAATTATTATTTCTAACGTTGTCTATGAACACATTTTTTATTTTCTTGATTAATATTACCAGAGGATTATCCATTTTATTAGTATATCGAGAGAAATATTCACCACTGTTGAGCTTTCTTTGCTGTTGTATTTTCTTTTTAATATTTTTTACTAGTAATTCATCTCCATTAATTTACTTTAATTTACTCTGAGAATTTTTTCTAAGATTTTTCAGGTTGGAAGCTCAGTTCACTAACTTCAAGCCCTTTTTACCTTCTAATATAAGGCATTTATAAGTCTAATAGTCCCTTGAATATTGTTCTTGCTAAGCAGAGCAACAGCACCCAAAATATGTGCATATGCTAATGCCTTTTACCCCTGAATAGATTCTTACACAACAAAAGGAACATAACAGGTGTGATTGATTAGCTTACAGAATTTGAACTGGGAAGATCTTTCAGAATTTCCCAGCACAAAGTTGCTTCTGTAAGTGAATGACAGAAGCAGAGACTCAGAGAAGTTGGTAGATGCTATACTGCTGGCCTTGAAGATGAAGAAAGAGGCTGCCAGCCAAGGAACAAAGGTGGCCTCTAGAAACTGGCAAAGTCAAGGGAATACTTTGCTTTTATTTTATTAAAGCCAGTTTCAGAATTCTGATCTCCAGAATTCTAAGAACGTATTTCTGTTGTTGAAGATGCTAAATTGATAGTAATTTTTTATAGCCGCACAGGAAATTAATGCATTTCATTTGCCACATCTAAAACACATTTATGGTTTTTCGAGTTTTATCATCTATAACTATTTTGAAATATCCATTAAAATGTTTTCTTTTCACAATAAGTTTTCAGATGTTTATTTTTTCTGTGTGACTTAATGTCCAAATGAATGATATTTTTCTACCTTAATTCGATTATGGTTGAGTAATGAGGACTATGTGACACTAATTCTATGACACACATAGCCCGGCACTTGATCATTTGTTGTTGATTTCATGCATGATCTATTAGACATAGAATATTGAACCCTAAAATAGGGAAAATAAAATATATAAATATAAGTATATCAAGTTCTTAATTTTTGCTTTTTCTGTTTTCTGTATCTTTATTTTTAATGATATTTTTTCTCAAACAATTGCTGAGAGGGTACACTAAGCTATTTCCATATAATATAATTATTTTTCATTTGTAGTGTTTTGTTTATGAGTCACTTTTATTTTTAGACTATGATTAACTACATACACATTTAGAACTGTTGTATCTTCCTAATAAATTAAAATTTTAATCATTATATAGCAACTGCCTTTATTTTCCCCTCATTATTTTTCTTACTACAATTTTTCATCACACTTCTTTCATTAATAAACTCACCGTACATTTTAAGAGTCATTTCTTATATTTCAGTATTTAATATTTAGTTTCATGTGGAATGGCCATTTGGGATATCCAGACTTCCATACTGATGAAATGAATACTCTTTTTTGTGACTTGCATTCTGACAATATACATTCACTTTAATTTTCTAAATGTAACTATAATTTAAAGCAAAAACAAATAAAACATAAACAAAACTGGCTTTTTATTAATCAAAATATTGACAAAATTTTAAAATATCATCAGAGATAAAATGATAATTTCCTAGGCTCTCTCCACTTAAAGACATTCAGTATCTATATTAAGAAATATCTATATTAAAGGGATGTTTTCCATTTTGAATATAAACAATAAAGCAAAAAATAATGATTTTAATTTGCACTGAGGTTTTGAGACTAAAAGATGCTTTCCTGTTTGTAGAGCATGCCATGATACAAGCAAGAATGAATTTGCAATGTTGATAAAGCAATCCTGTACACATTCACTGGGGGAAGCATGGTACTAGTAAACAGTGGAGACATTTTGTTGCTTAGAAAATATAACATTAATTTGCAATAGTGCTCAATGTAGCAAGAGAAGCCTCATTCAGAAAGAGAATGGAAGGAAGCTCAGGTTTTAATGATAATTGTAGAAAATAGGTTACCATTTTAGATAAATATTTTTAGACAAGGCAAATGAGTTTTATGTGTTTTCATAATAGAATAGATGTTAAAGATAAGATTTCAAAAGACCAACAGAAAAATTGCACAAATCTCAAATAATACAAGTTACAAAGTTATAACTGGAAATGTGTGTCGAGGATTCAGAGACAATGTAATAAAAATTAAATTGAAAAGCCAGATACCCATATAGTCAGGACTTTAATCAGTGTTTACTATAAAATCAGCTGGAACTGACCTCCTTTTGGATCAAAGTAACAGAACTTGCTGTGTGGTCTTGGCAATTTGCTCAGATAAGTTCTCACAGAGCTTTGCCTCTTTTTAAAGCAATTCTGTTGAGTTTTCTGGAAATGTTCACCAAGCAAAATACATGACCTTTGTTCACCCAAAATGCAGTAGAATATGGAATGGTAAAGGGACCAAACCAAATGAACAAATAACCTCATGGATTTAAATGAGACTGTTCCAGGCCTATCATTAGAAATGGGGCCCACAAAAATAGGAAGAATAAATAGTAGAAGGTGTATTTATCCTTATGCTACTAATAAAGATATACTTGAGACTGGGTTATTTATAGAGAAAAGGGATTTATTGGACTCACAGTGCCACATGACTAGGGAGGCCTCATAGTGATGGAGGAAGACAAAGGAAGAGCAAAGGGAACTCTGAGGTGGTGGCAGGCAAGAGAGTGTGCGTAGGGAAATCCCCCCTTTATAAAACCATCAGATCTCATGAGACTTATTCACTATCATGAGAACAGTACGGGAAATTCCCACCCCATGATTCAATTACCTCCTACCGGGTTCCTCCCATGACACATGGGAATTATGGGAGCTACAGTTCAAGATGAGATTTGCATGGAGACACAGCTAAACCATATCAGAAGGCATTTAGAGTTTCATGCTCAATATATTTTTAAAACACACCTTTGAATAATCTGTAGAGGCAAGAATATTTCCTCAGTTACTGACACCTGACTTTTGATATACAGGAAATGGGAGACTTTCTCAATACTTATGGTGATTTTCAGACACTAACCAGCTCAGTATTCAGTCTTGCAGCCAATTAAGGTCAGTACACAATTCAAAGTTCAGGCACACCACAACAAGAGCTTTCTAAAGTATGCCCTAGGTATTGATAGAAGCTTCTTGGAGCTCCCAAGTGTAAACCCAAAACTACATTGGCAATTGCTGCCATTGCAAATCTCTGATTGAAGCTACCATGGGTCCCTGTAATGTTGATCCCAGAGGACCCCTAACCCTGGTGCCCAGGCATCTGGAAACATGCTGATAAATGCCCACAATAGCCTGAAAATGTAGCAATTCTCAATTTGCAGTTATAGTGGATAAAAAGTAAAATGCTATATCTCACAGTGGATTCATGTGTGTCCTAGAAATCATATTGCAGTAATTATTTGAATGAAAAACAATTTATAATTTTGACTTCTGCAAACTAATATTGTCTTAAAGAATAGTATTTGTTGTAAAGAAAAGTGCACTAATTTTGGAGGCAGAAAAGCTGAAATAAAAATCTAGCTCAGATTCTTTATAGCAAACTGGGAAAACTGGTTGACTTCTGATTCTCAGTTGTTGCATCTGTCAAATTGACATAATTTATCTGATGTATTTGGTTTAACATCAATAGTATCAATTGCCTGTGAATGTTAGTTATTGTTATTACTTCCAAATTCTGCTTTTAGCAACTTATGGGAAACAGTAACGTGGATTTCCTGTGGGTGTAAAATTATACCATTGGGCAGCAGAAGTCTTTAGAAAACTCATATTACAACTGAGTTTTCAAGTTATATTATAATTGGATTGGAATAACTTATTTCTCTCTGTTATTATTTTTGCACAAAACGAGTTAGTTTCCATATTCAGGAAGCAAATGAGCAGAATCAGGTACCATGTAGAACCTGGATGTTTGTCAACATCAGGTTAAGAAATTGAAAACTAGAAGTTCTGAAAATATCTGGAGCTGAAAATATATAACAGGATCGAGCGAAAAGTCAAACCATAGGCATGCATTTGAAATTTTTATGGACATTTTTGTAATGTACAGAGTTTGAATCCAAAGATTCTTAACAATTATGAACAAAAACTTCATGAATAAAGCTAGGTGTTTTAAAGCAATGTGAAGTTTTTCTTAAACATATGGCCTCCCCTCTGCTTTATTACCCTTCCCTCCACATCCGTCTTAATTTATTTGGGCTGTTAGAATAAAATATCAGAGATTGGGTCACTGTAAACAAGAAAAATTTATTTCTCACAGACTAGAGGATAGGAAGTCTCAGATCAAGGCTCAGACCAATTCTGTATCCCATGAGATGGCACCTTCTTTCTATGTTATTACATCGTGGAAGGTACAAGGCAGCTCTCTGAAGCCTCTTTTATAAGGGTGTTTATTCAGCCAGTCCTGGTGGCTCAAATAAATGCCAAATGTTTCCCGGATATATTTCATCAGTTTTCCCTAAGAAATTTAAAATACAATCATAGACATCTTGATATTTTACCCTGAAATACACACATCTAAAGTGAGAATGGTTTTCTGCATTTTACAGTTATATTTTGGCCCTTAATACTATCTAGTGCTACCTAATTCATAGCTTTTTGCATAGCTATTTGTATATATGCTTCCTTCAAAGAAGAAACAATCAAGAATTACAGATTACATTTTTTTGCTATGTCTCCTATTTTTTTCTCTCCTATATTTTCCATGACATTGACTTGTTGAAGTGGACAGTCCAGTTGACATGTAGATGTTTGACTCAATGCAGTTGAGACATCTCTAACAGTTTTCTCTTACAGGTGAAGCTGTGCACTGCATATTATTGCAAATCACCAGACACTCAAACCTTTGGTCATCCTATCCTAATTGTTGCCAGGACGAATTATCAGTTCAAGGCAATGACAACCAGATCCATCTTTTTTAAAGCCTTGCCTCTCAAAAGGCAAATATTATAGGGTGACAGTTAGAGAGCATGTGAATATTTGGTTCTCCATTGATCCTTTACCTAAAGATTTCAGTGTCTGTGGATGATCTACCCTCTCAAAGCTTACACATTTATTCTCAACCCTGCCATTCACCATACATTCATCACCATACATTCATTCAGGTATCCTGTAAAGAAGTTTTTCGCTGTTTGATTAATTGGCAATGTAACTTGTACTGAAAAGGAAAAATTATTTTCATTGACAAATTTTTAGATTACAGAAATAAGCAAAATAATTACCTCTAATCGTGGGGTCTTGTTTCTTCTCTGGTTAGTTTATTTTGATTTGTTTTGTTTGCCTCAATTTTTGTTTTGTTGGCTATCACTTTCCCTTTAATTTTTAGAAAGATACAAGTTGTATTTGACCGGGGTCTTGAAAAGCAGCATAGAATTAGATACTCCGTGCTAGGACCTAAAATTTCCCAAGAACTAGAAAACTGATTTCAAATATTAAAGTGAGAAATGTTGCTGGTAACTTCTTATACTCTAATAATTATTTCCTTTAGGTAGAGAAAGTAGCAATTTGGTACCACATGCAGCATTTCATCTGAGCCTAATGGAGGGAAAGAATAAAATATACATTATTTTAGTGAGCAATAATGGTTTAAAAAATAACAACTGTGATTACCTCATTGGAGACACATCTAAGACTTTAATGAGAGAACTTAATCAAATAAACGAACAGCAGTAAGAAGCCCTGGAATTGTCATTAGACATGATTAAAGTCTCAGTTTTACATTTTTATCTAAATGAAGTTCTCTACAGCACCACCCCCTTAACTGCAGTTATGCTTCCTCTACTTTCTTACCCATGGTCAATCATGGTCCAAAAATGATAAATGGAAAATTCTAGAGTAAACAATTCATACATTTTAAACTGTTCGGAGTAGCTTGATGAAAACATACCGACCCACTGTATCCCACCCTGGATGACATGACGCTTCCCTTTGTCCAGTGTATCCATGTTGGCAAAGCTCTCTGCTCATGAGTTGCTTGGTAACCATCTCTGTGATCAGATTAACTGTCACAGTCTGACAGTGTGAATGGTCTAACTGTGAAATTGTGAAGAATAAAAAAGAAATTCATGCATAGTACATATGCGTAGGGTTCGGTGCTATCCAAGATTTTAGAGGCATCCACTGGGGATCTTGGAACATATTCCCTGTGGATAAGAAGACAATACTGTAATGGATTAGTTAGAAAAGTAGATGGAAACACCAAAAACTCCCACAACTCTATCTCATGCTGCACAATTTGGTCCTTTTCTACATCATTTGTCAACTCCTTTTTGTAACACTGTCCTTCACACTTAAAACACACAGACATGTTTTATATTTCCTCATATCAATAGTCCTTTTCCAATTATGTGTCCACAAATTAACTTACCTCTTTCCACATAAGTACCTTTACAACACTTGCAATCCTGTAACTCATTTCCCCCTTTCAGGTGTTTCTATAGTTCCTTTGTCCATTGTCTTCTTTACCCAGTTTATCTGCTTATTCATGATAGCTCAGCTCAAGATAACAATAAAGAGAAAAACGTTTCCTGATCCTTCAGGTAGGTAGGGTTTCCTAGATTTATTCATGCCTACAATTCTCCTTTGAGGTGTTTACCCAGAGCGTGCAATTACATAGTTTTTTGCGCATCTGAATAATGTATGTCTGCTTTTCCCATTTAACCATCACTTTTCAGAAGGCAAGAGGTTGATTTCTCTCCATTATTGTTTTGCAAGAAGTCCAAAAGAGATTTGGTGTACCATAGATACATAAATGTGTGTCGAATACGTAAATGAAATCTGATCCTCCATGTCTACTAAGAGCATCTATATTGACTCTATATTTTATACTTTATAAAATAAGACCATGACTTTATAAGTAAATTTTATACTTATAAAATGCAATGTTTGTGTACAGCAAAATATGTGAAGTCAAGACAGGAGTCAGACTATTACTTCATACATGTCTGCTTTTCTTTTAAGCAGGAAATATATTCATTTTGCAATTGAAATGTAAAATATAAAATAAATCTAATAAAATATGTTAACCTAAACAGTTTTTTAGCTACATTCCAGCATTTGAGAATGCTATGTATTTTCCTACATGTGATACACATAATTTCCAGTGAAATAAAAGAAAATATTTAGCCAAAGTCTTCCTTTACCCCTAATCAAAGCAATCACTTTGATGTATCACTCAGCATTGCATTCGCTCTCTTCCTTGCCAAGTTAGATTTTATTTTGCTGTGTATGTATTTTGGTCACATTTAATCCTTTCTGGAACAAGTCACGATATGCATAAATACATACATAACACTTTAGGAAACAGCACGTAAAGATGTTCTGGCAATTGAAAATCTGTACTGAATATTTTCAAATATATAGGTTAAAGCACTGGCTTATTTACACTGGGCTGAAAGAGAGTTATGTCTCATAAATTATCACAACTTTGTCAGGGTACTTGAGCATTTTCACTTTCAATGTAACTCTGAAAGCTTGCGGAGGATACCCACTGTGCAGCTGTACAAGGCTAAATTCATCTAAATATAATATTTGCATATATTTTTGTATCATAAGATTAAATGACACATTAAAATCAATATTGATATTTGTATTCAGTACATTTATAAAAATCGTCTTTTCTCTTTCCGATAATTTTGTTTAGAACCTAACCAAAACTTACTTTTGTTTGAAGTCGTCACATTTCAGTCTCCTAGGGCCCAGAGTGATAAATGTTCCAGGCTTTCCATTTCTCTCTGCTATTTGCAGAGGTTCATAATTCAAATGGAAATCTGCTCTTGGATGAAATGTGACATGTAGA
The DNA here is from genome assembly GCF_049354715.1 of Callithrix jacchus. Taxonomy (NCBI): domain Eukaryota; kingdom Metazoa; phylum Chordata; class Mammalia; order Primates; family Cebidae; genus Callithrix; species Callithrix jacchus. The sequence goes on from NC_133503.1 coordinate 182,639,242, forward strand.
TTTTATGGATGTCATCACATTAAGATGCTTATCACTCACTTCTTTACCTCACCTGCACCTCATATTCAAGAATATGAATGATGTAGCAGAAGTTACAGATAAAGTGAACGAGGAAACATTTGTGCTCTGCTATACTCCATCTTCATTATCTGTAGATTTTTCAAGTTTCACTTCTTCCAAGTTATTCCTCTGCCTTAACCTGGCCAATATTTTGGCCACCTAATCCTTATAATAAAATCTTTAGGGACTATGTTAGGTTTGAGAAGTTAATTTTATTTTCTGATTCAGACCAGAAAAGGCTATGAATGTTATTGAGTTGCACTGGAAAATCTCACACATAAGCAGGGAAGCACTAAAAAGGAAAGAGATTTAGTTAGATAATAAGATGTAGTGGAGAACACACCAGACAGTCAAAAATACTGAGTTAACTTTCAATTTAAATACCAAATGATGCATCCCATTGACATTCACAGCACCTTATCTTCACAGTACAAAATAAGGAGGCTCAACCTCCTCATTTTGTATTTATATCTACATCTACTTCTCAAATAACATAATTTGATGATAAAAAGAAAATAATAAAAATAGGGAGACATAAATTTGTAAGTAAAATTATTTAGAAAGATAGAGAATCATCCATCATTGCCACAAAATCTTTCTATTCCTGGTGTTATCCAACCATCATATTTCTAAACTTATGTAGTAAGTAAGCTATCTGCACAAAGATGAACAGTGTATCCAAATCCGTGGTATAAAAAGTATCATTTCCACAGATATGTACACACATTTACACTACAGGAAGACGTGTTAACCTGTCTAAACGTTTACAGAAGTGTAAATGATGAGAATTATTTTTTGAAGAAAACTAAAGTTCCACTGTTAAATAAATCTTGAGCAAGTTATGAAAGAAAGAAAGAGAGCTCACCAGGGTATTGAAATATCATTTATAAAAAACATGGCTGCTTAAGAAGGCAAGCCTTTAGATCATGAGTGACACAGGTAACAAATAAGTAAGGGCAAAATAGTGAAGTATTTTATACATTACCAAATATTTTTAATTATCTTTGAGATGCCCAAATTCCATTCAGAATTCAGTGCCATGAAGAGGAAAATCCCTATTTGCAAGAATACATTGGTTTAAATTGGAAAGCAAATTAGAGGATAGGGTAGATGTTAGAGAAAGGGAAAATGAGAATCCAAACAAAGGCACCTCTTCCATTTGCCCCTCCAGATCCACTCTGCACTATTCTGTGTCCTAATCTTTGCCCTCAAAGTCTGAGCTAAACTGTCTTCACTCTATTGTTCTCTAATTTCCAATTAGATTCTGGGGTAAGACAACAGGATGTAGGGGCAAGAGATGGGGGATAGGCATGATGTCAGCTGAGTCTAATTATTTATTTGGCCTTATTTCCCAGATACTCTTTTTTCCAAAGACCATATCTCTTGCCAAGTAACACTATCTCTAAATAAATAATCCTCTGGTTTCTGATTCCTGCTCTTTCTTTATCAAGCTGAGGCAGCCTAAAGGCTACTCTAATATCAATAGTCCAAGGGTACTGTGTTGTTCCTGCTGGTTTCCCTAAACCTTTCCCTTTGTTAAACTTCTCAAATGTAGAGACTGGGATAACCATTTGTTGCCCACTTGCACCCTGATCCATAAAAAGAACAAAATTACAGGGTGATGCTAAGAAGGATCTAAGAGCCAGAATTGACAAAATTTGCTTACTTATTGGATATGGCGAGCAAAACGGAGTAATGAATTAAAGCTGTTCATCAAGTCTATGACTTGTGAAAACAAATGGTTTTTCAATTGACTGAAGTTTAAGTGTAGAAAGAAGGGAACTTATAAAGGTATATAAGATTAGTTCAGTTTTGGGATAAATCAGAGGTGCCATAATTGCCTACATATACTAATATCTAGAAGACAGATATATGTATCTGAAATATACATGAAATATCCAGAATAAAAATAGGTTTTCACCTCATGAGCATATAGCATGACAAGTTTAGGAGGACAATGAAAATTCCAGTGACAATGTGCATAATACAGTAGTTGAAGATAATAATACTGATGGATACCATAGATTTAAGTCCAGAGTTTGGGATGAAGTCATAGTATTATGTTAGGATTCTGTGTCATGTTGGGCAAATTAGTCATTAATGGCTCCTATACGTCCTCATCTATCAAATAGTATACCATGCAGAATTGTAACAAAATTAACATGATATTGGTATACAATTATTTGTCACCATAACCAACATATATAGAAAGTCATCAAAATATTATTTATCTTCTTTTCATATTGAAGAAGAATCAGGAATTTTTAGCAAAGTTTTATAAGTGTGTATTTGATGTATTAGTATTGCAAAATATATGTAAAAACTACAATTAAGAGAAAATAAGATATTAAAATAGAAGATTAAGAATCTAATGTATCATGATTGAGATGACTACAATTATGAAAATGAGAAAGATTTTATTCTGTATTAACCACAGTAAATAGGAAGCTTTATTCTTTTTACTTAAATCAACATGTATCAGATTTTTTGAGATTCTACAAAGTATAAGAGAAGATCAACTGAGAATTATTCACATGAATGAAGTATAGAGGTAATATAAAACTGCATTATTTTACATCTGTAGGATCTAATACATTTTTACTGAATTGATTTTATTTTTGCCTGTTATTTTATTTATATGCATTAATGTGGAAATTTGCTAAACTTCCTAAATATTATAAATGTATGATGACTCAGTGGAATAAAAATTTACTTCTTGCTCATCTAAAGCCAAAATTGGATGTTCCATTTGGTAAGAGCCTATCTTCCAAGATATGATAAAAGAACATAGTCTCCTTCCATCTTGTAGCTTTTTGCATCTTTTTCAAGTTTTCTGTGCTTGTCTGTATCGTTAGCAGCAAAAATCAGGAGAAAATGTAGTCACCATGAGGAGTTTCCATTGAACAAAACAGATTTGGAGACTACATTGTTTTGTATAGAACTTAGTCATATGAACAAATGTATAGGAAGTGTTTGGAGTTTGGTTTAGCAATTTGCCCAGGCAGAAGAGGAAATGAATTTAGTAAGCCCCAAAGGTAGTGTCTACCACAGGTGGAACTGGGGAAGCTCAACTGTTTCCAAGTATCTTTTACTAATGTGTTAGTTTAGTTTATAAATCAACTTATACTCTAGCATGTGCTTTACCTCTTCTAACTACATTTAATTTTGCTACTTTATTTGACTTACTCTAACAGACCAGAATAAATAATAATCAAAAATACAAACACAATAAAAAGTACAAGCTTTGAGTAGATAACACACCTTACCAAAAACTTAAGGAATTTCCTACATTTTTTTTTAAGTTGAAGTAATAAATTATATTTTATCTTTTATTTTCTTCCTACCCTTAATATCATGCCATGCATTCAAAAACAGCTTATCAAAGCATTTTTCTAAACAAATGGCAGTTCTCTTCAAAGGGAATTGATTTCAGTTGCTTAGAATTAGCATTTCTCTTCTCTGTATATGTGTGACTCCATACATATATATTTTTTCACATGAACAATTTTGCAGGAATTTGTGAACATTTATATTCTGTGCACTGAGCTAAGAATTGGAGATATAAAGATACTTAAGACATAATAGCTATTCTTAAAGCCTACTAGGAAAGGCAAACACTTAGGCCAGAAACATCAGATTATATAATGAGTGCTATAATATAAGTGCGTTATGAGTGCTGCAAGAAAACAAAGAAAGAACGTATATATTAGTAGAGATTCCCTAGGATGCCAAAGAGAAAGTGCTTTCCCAGCTGAACAAATGACATGAGTGAAGCATTAAAATACATTATGTGCATAAGTATAAACAAGTAGTTGAGAGGGCCTGGATTACATTGGGTTCCATTGTATTTATTCCTGTGATAAGACTCTAAAGACCATAATAAAAAAGCTGGTTTTGGCCAGGTGGGATGTCTTGCTCCTGCAATACCAGCACTTTGGGAGGCCAAGGCTGGCAGATCACAAGGTCAGAAGTTCGAGACCAGCCTGGTCAATAAGATGAAACCCTATGTCTACTAAAAATACAAAAATTAGTTGGATGTGCGGGTGGGCATCTGTACTGGGATGCCCAGTACTGGGGAGGCTGAGGCAGGATAATTGCTTGAACCTGGGAGATGGACTTTGCAGTGAGCCAAGATTGTGCCATGGCACTCCAGCCTGGGTGACAGAGCAAGACTTCATCTCAAAAGAAAAAAAAAAGCTGATTTTGATGCTTTGGATAAAGTAAAGGCTAGATGACTGTATTCTCAGCATGGGGGTCACCCACTCCCCCTACGCCCCTTACTTCAACACATGCATGCACACAATCTGGGTGGTTGCCCCAGGATTTGGAGGGCCTGGCTATCCATCATGGTCAGGTAGCAATGCCCTTCCTGGCTCCATTGTTTTTCTCTGCCTTGGTGTGTGTATTAGTCTGTCCTTACACCACTATAAACTGCCTGAGACTGGGCAATTTATAAAGGAAAGAGATTTAATTGACCCACACAGTTCCACATGGCTGGGGAAGCCTCAGAAAACTTAGAATCATGGTGCAAGGCACCTCTCCACAGGACAGAAAGAGAAAAAATGAGTTCCAAATGAAGAAGAAACCCCTTATAAAACCATCAGATCTTGTGAGAACACATTCACTCTTACAAGGACAGAATGGAAGAAACTGTCCCCCAATCCAATTATCTCCACCTGATCCCACCCTCGACACTTGGGGATTGTTACAATTCAAGGTGAGATTTGTGTGGGGTCACAGGGCCAAACCAAATTGTTCTACTATTGGCACCTCAAAAACCTCATGTCCTCACATTTCAAAACACAATCATACCCTGCAACAGTTCCCTAAAGTCTTAATTCCCCAAAAGTCCAAGTCCAATAGCTTATCTGAGACAAGGCAAGTCCCTTCTGCCTATGAGCCTGTAAAATAAAAAGCAAGTTAGTTACTTCCTAGATACAATGGGGGTACAGGCATTGGGTAAATTCACCTGTTCTAAATGGGAGAAATTGACCAAAACAAAGAGGCTACAGGCTCCATCCAATTTTGAAATCCAATAGGGTGATTATCAAACATTAAAGTTGCAAAATGATCTCCTTTGATTCCATGTCTTATATCCAGGTCATTGTTGATGCAAAAAGTAGGCTCCCATATGCTTGGACTACTCCAACCCTGTGGCTTTGTAGTTCCCCCTCCCTGCAACCTCCTGGCTGCTTTTATGGGCTGGTGTTGAGTTTCTGCAGCTTTTCCAGGCACACAGTGCAAGCTGTCAGTGGATCTACCATTCTGGAGGATGGTGGCCCTCTTCTCATAGCTACACTACACAGCGCCTCAGTTGGGGACTGTGTGTGGGGCTGCATCCCCACATTTCCCTTCTGTACTAGGTTGTCCCTGAGAGACCTGCCCCTTCAGAAATCATCTGCCTGGGCATCCAGGTGTTTCCATACATCCACTAATATCTACGTGGAGGTTTTTAAACCCCAATTTTTGACTTCTGTTTACCCCCAGGCTCAACCCCTTTGGAAGCTGCAAGGCTTGGGGCTTGCACCCTCTGAAGCAATGACCTGGTCTATACATTGGCATCTTTGAGTCATAGCTGGAGTGGCTCGGATGCAGGGCACCATGTCTGGAGGCTGCACACAGCAGGGGGTCCTGGGCCCAGCCCATGAAACCATTTTTCCCTCCTAGGCCTCTGGGCCTGTGATATGGTTTGGCTGTGCCCCCACCAAATCTCAAATTGAATTTTACCTCAGAATTCCCACATGTTGTGGGATGGACTCAGGGCAAGGTAACTGAATCATGGGAGCCATTCTTTTCCATGCTTATGATAGTGAATAAGTCTCAGGAGATCTAATGGGTTTATCAGAGGTTTCAGCTTTTGCTTCTTCCTCAATTTCTCTTGCCACTACCATGGAATAAGTGCCTTTTGCCTCCTGCCACGATTCTGAGGCCTCCCCAGCCATGTGGAACTAGTTAAATCAAATTAAGCCTCTTTTCTTCCCAGTCTTAGGTATGTCTTTATCAGCAGTGCAAGAAGGAACTAATACAGCCTGTGATGGAAGGGGCTGCTTTGAAGGTCTCTGACATGCCCAGGAGGCATTTTCCTCACTGCTTTGGTGATTAACATTCAGCTCCTATTACTCATGCAAATTTCTTTAGCAGGCTTGAATTTCTCCCCAGAAAATAGGTTTTCCTTTTCTACCTCATGGTCAGATTGTAAATTTTCCAAACGTTTTTGCTCTGCTGCCTCTTGAAAGCTTTGTTGCTTAGAAATTTCTTTCACTAGGCCAGGCACAGTGGCTCACATCTGTAATCCCAGCACTTTGGGAGGCTGAGGCAGACAAAGCATTTGAGGTCATGAGTTTGAGACCAGCCTGAACAATGTGGTGAAACCCCGCCTCTACTAAAAATACAAAAAATAGCTAGGCATGGCGTTGGGCACCTGTAGTGCCAGCTACTCAGGAGACTGATCCAGGAGAAATGCTGGAACCTAGGGGGCGGAGGTTGCAGTGAGTCGAGATCACACCACTGCACTCCAGCCTGGGCACCTGAGTGAGACTCTGTCACAAAGAAAAAAATCAAAAAAGCAAACAAAAAAGAAATTTATTTCACCAGATACCCTAAATGATCTCTCTCAATTTCAAAGTTCCACATATCTCTAGGGTAGGGGCAAAAAGCCACTAACCTGTTTGCCAAACCATAGCAAGAGTTTCCTTTTCTCCAGTTTCCAAGAAATTCCTCCTCCCCATCTGACACCACCTCAGCCTGGGCTTCATTGTCCATATTATTATCAGCATTTTGGTCAAAATCATTCAACAAGTCGCTAGAAAGTTCCAAACATTTCCACATCTTCCTATTTTATTCTGAACCCTCCAAGCTGTTCCAACCTCTACCGGTTACCCAGTTGCAATGTCACTTCCATAGTTTTGGGTTTCTTTATAGCAGGACCCCCATCCTGGTACTAATTTAATGTATTAGTCCATTCTTACACTGCTATGAAGAACTATCCAAGACTGGGTCATTTATAAAAGAAAGAAGTTAAATTGACTCACTGATCTGCATGGCTGGGGAGGCCCCATGAAACTTCCAATTATGACAGAAAGCACAGGGCTGCTGGAGAGAGAATGAGTGCCGAGTGAAGGCGGAAGCCCTTTATAAAACCATCAGATCTTGTGGGAACTATCATGAGAACAGCATAGAAGAAAACTGCTTCAAAGATTCAATTATCTCCACTTGGTTCTGCCCTTGACATGTGGGGATTATTATAATTCAAGATGAGTTTTGTGTGGGGACACAGAGCCAAACTATATCCGTACGGTTGTGGCTACATCCTAGAAATCAGTGGCACCCACAAGATGGCACAGGGAGTTGGTACTACAGGTACATAGAGTTCTGGACATCTCCTGTTGCTTCACAGCTCATGATCACCTGGATCCAGTGAGTGTATAACCAGGAGGGCCAGATCCTGTCCCTCAATTCAGAGATCTGGTGCTCCTGGATGCTGGGACCAAGGATGTACAACAGGAACAAGCTGCCAACCTGGCTGATGATGGCTTGGTGTTAGTGGCGGGAGTCCTCCTAAACCTTGAGTCCACAGGGATGCCCTTCTTTCTGCCTATGGGTAATAATGGAGGACAGTATCCGGCTTGTGTTTGAGCTGGGAAGGCTCTACTAGTTGTCCCACAGCTCAGCAGCGCTTGCCCGTGGCCATCCCAACAGAGGTGATGCTCTTGCTGGTCAGCATACTGGTCAAGCGAACAACTGGAGATGGAGACGCAGACTACCCATGGCCAATGCCTGCCCACATAAGGACCTCTAAAGGTCAGGATTGGCTGTGGGCAGTCTGTGTCCATGAGCAAGATGGAAAACAAGCACATCAAGATGCTGCTAGAGCTGGGCAGAAAAGAGCCCAACACAGCCATAGCTGGCAGCCCATGGGCTGGTGAAGTGATGGTCTGACTTTCCCCTACACAGACAAGACCTGTGGGGAGTGAGGGACAAGCTGCGGGTGTGCCCTCAGTAGGGCTTAACCCCAGCTGGGGGTAGGATGAGCCTGAGGTCAGCAGACCCTGGACCAGGCTTCATAATGATCATCACAATTCCCCACTTGGCTCTTGAGATTGGCCCAGCCTTCAGGGGTGGGAGGTGGGAGTGAGAGAGGGAAAGGAAATCCCAGGGGAGCTCATTCAGCTTTGAGTTCAGGGGAGAAGGAAGAGGGGGTGAAGTTGTGCTGTCCTCTGAGAACATCGTCCTTAGGTTCCAGACCTTTTCCTTCTCTGCCTCCAAGGAGGGACTGATGGAAGGCCCTTCAGCTTCTTGAGGGTGCTTCAATCAGGGTGCTTCAGAGAAGCAGCACTAATAGAATGCATATGTGAAGAGAAAGTGACTTATTATGAAACATGGGCTCATGCAATGAAGAAGACTGGCAAGTTCACATCTGCAGTGTGGACAGGTAGGCTCCACAGCCCGGAGTGCACAGTACAACTGAGGCCTGAACACAGCCTGATGGATGCTTCCTTCTTTCTCTGGGAGGCAGAACTTTTCCTTCTATTCAGGCCTTCAGCAGACTGAGGCCCACCTGAATTATGGAGACTAGTCTGTTGACTCAGAGATCGCAGATTTCAATGCTAATCTCATCCAAAAACACCATCCAAGTTGATACATAAAATTAACTATCACTGTGGGTGATCAAGAAGCCCAGAAGAGAGAGGGATGTCTCACTTCCAGCCACCCCCATGAGTGTCACTGACCAGAGCTGATGGTGAAGGGGCGCCCTCTAGGGTCAGCGGTCATCTTTGATGTGGGAGTATTTTATTATTTCGTAGTTTTCATTGCTGGCATATCTCTCTCACTTTGGAGCAAGTGAGAGCCCAAAGTGTGCCTTCTGTTATATCTGCACCCGTGTCTCCAGGTGAGTGAGCACAGCAGTGCCCAGACCTCTCTGCCACATGGCTCCCCAGAGGACCACAGACCAAGCCAACAGACTCCTTGGCCCACAGCATGAGAGCATTTGGTTGGTGGTTTTATCTTTAATGAAGGTGTTTTTTTTTAATGCATTTTACGAAATACTTCATTTTACACATTTTTGACACTTCAGTTTTAGTGATGCTGATTTCTCTCTTAAGACTTTAAGATAGTGGGTAACGTCATCCCCTTTTAAAGTATATCGATTGATGTCTATACTCTTAAAATAAGCCAATTGCTTATCTGAGAAAGGTGAGCCTCAGGCATTTCTGAAAAGTCAAACTCAAAGAAGTAGCTGCATGTGTAGCTTGGGAGAGTTCACTGCTTCTCAATTCTGGATAACGAGTGTTTGGTGTTAAGAATCGCAGCTTTGTGATCATGAGCGTAGCTCTGGCAATTCTGGTTCTGATATCCACAAGTACTGGGCATGGGAGAAACCAGTAAGTAGCATATGCATCAACACCCCAGCCCCCAGAAGTAGCTGATATTTTCTACCTGTGAAAACTTACCACCTAACAATTACTTCATGATCATTGTCATTTTCACAGTACCTGGATAGATGTTGCTCTGTGTCAAATCCACACACTCTGGTTTTCCTCTATTCTGAAACATGGCTGAGACACTCTTCCTTGTCTCCAATTGCTATGGTGAATTTTCTGTGTTCCTAAGAGAGGCCAGACCCTCTACCTGTGAACTAGATTTCCTTGGCTCTCACCCACTGCAGCCCTCGTGTTTGCATACGCTTCGCCCTCTGGCCTCACTGGTATCATTCCTCTTCTGGATTACTCCCACTAGCACAAAATCTCTCTTGGTAAAGCCAATTCCCTTTGGACCAGCAATTTATTTATTGGACTGTTTTACAGGAAAACTCCTTAAAAGTCATGTCTGTACCTAATATCTATAATGGTTCATCTCTTTCTCTTTTGAATCCTATAAAATCACCAACCTAGTTTTATTAAAGTCCTGTTGTAAACCATGGGGTCAGTTCTGAGATCAAATTATTTGAACCCCAGGAATATTTAAACAGTAGACTTCTCCCTCCCCCTTGGACCATTTCTTCCCTTGGCTTCTGGGTAACCACACTTGCCTGGATTTCACCTGGCTTCTTATCGTTTCTCTGCATTCACTACTGCCATGTGTTATTTCCCTGACATTTAGAACTGCAATGCCCTGTTGCTTCAGCACTGGGCTCCTTCTCTCCTCCAGCTACGTATGTGTACATGTATGTAGGTATGGTTGTATGCGTTCACACTCTACCTCAGTACTAAATAACAGATTCTTTTAATCTACTGCCACTGGACATTATTATCATTATTATTTAATGGTACTTTAGGTTCTGGGGTACATGTGCAGATCATGTAGGAGTGTTGCATAGGTACACACATGGCAATGTGGTTTGCTGCCTTCATTCCCCCATCACCTACATCTGGCATTTCTCCCCATGTTATCCCTCCCCAACTTCCCCACCCCCATGCTGTCCCTCCCTTGGCCCACCTCAACAGACCCCAGTGTGTGATGCGACCCTCCCTGTGTCCACGTGTTCTCACTATTCAACACCCACCTATGAGTGAGAACATGTGGTGTTTGATTTTCTGTTCTTGTGTCAGTTTGCTGAGAACAATGGTTTCCAGATTCATCCATGTCCCTACAAAGGACACTAACTCATCATTTTTTATGACTGCATAGTATTCCATGGTGTATATTGCCACATTTTCCTTGTCCAGTCTATCATCAATGAGCATTTGGGTTGGTTCCAGGTCTTTGCTATTGTAAAGAGTGCTGCTATGAACATACATGTGCATGTGTCTTTACAACAGAATGATTTATAATCCTTCGGATATATACCCAGTAGTGGGATTGCTGGTTGAAATGGAATTTCTGTTTACTTGGATGTTGTATTGGTTGTTTATCTAAGACTTAACATTTTCCAAACTGAACATCTCATTTTTTACCAACATCTTAGCAGTGACTATTTTAGTGTGGTAAAATACTTATTTATGCATGCATTTATTTATTTTTTTTCAATAGTTACTTTTTTGTTGGTCACCGCACCCATATCTTTTTCTATGAGAGATTTATGGTTTTCTGTATTTCTTTGCCCTGGTTAAGCTTCTTATTTAAATAATTTTTTAAATGTCTAAAATGGACTAGATGATCTATAATCCTTTAATCCATGGGCAGACAGAATATTCATTAAAGTCAATACGAAGTGTGCTTGAGTAAGGAGAAAGTGATCAGCCTCTTACATCTAAGCTTTGTTTTCGAAGTTGAGCATATGTTTCTTCCAGAGGTGGTATTATGTCATTGAAAGACTCAGAGTCAATTATCTTCAAACAAGATCCTTTCTCCAATCAATAAAGAATATTTTTCCTTTTCGATTGGCAGACGTGCCTTAAATGTTGGCACAGCATCAAAATTATCATTCTGTTAATGAGGGTATTATTTTTTGTAAGCCCAAAGGAACTGGCCTTACCAAGTGCCAAATATGATATAGGGTATAATAAGTGAAACATGGTGTTAGCTAGCAGTAACTGTAAGGCGTAGTTATTGACATAAGCGTGTGTCACCTGTCATCTCATAAGGAAGAATATTTTTTGTGGAAAATATGTAGTATTTTCGTTAATTACTAATTGATAATTATTATGTACAGTGTTCTCTCACTTTTGTCTTTTCTTGAATCTTCTGCATAACTTTTCTGCTTTAATTCCATATGAGGCTTGATTATTACTTTAGGAAAACAATGAGTAACTAACCAGATGACCTTGAACCTGGAGGAAATAATAAAACAAAAGCAAGATTCATTCTGTGGCTATTTGCTTCCCTTTTGTCTGTGCTTGCTTTAGTTATTTATAAGTTGATGATAGTTTTCCTTAATTGCTGGATTATTCTGAAATGCCAGGTTTCTTTTCTTTCATGTGGTTAAACTCAATAGAATATCAAGATTAAGCCAAACGCTGAGTCCGTCACTTGGTAGTAATGAGAAGCATAAATTCTTGGTTGAATGAAACTCTGTGGCGTTTATTGAATCAACATAATCAAAGCAAGTCATAGGTGAGAGAACTCTTGCCCTTTTGCAGAATTTCACAAGCTTTTCTCTTTTCTGACAGCTAATTATTTTGATATGCATCAGTAAATTATGAATTCTTTAATAATTGGAAATAATTATTTTAAATGACCATCTCATTTAATTGCTAATATTAAAAGGAAAATAAATACCTTTACTTAATGGCTGATTTGCATATACAGTTATTCCCTTTGGCTGTGTCTTACATGTCTTGGGTACTGATTATCCAATTGTATCACTGCCATATAAATTTTTGAGAAAGCTTCTAGTAATGGAGACAGCACTGTTCTTCAGCGTAGCATACCCACTTTCCCCCTTTCAAAGGTGAAAATGTGACTGCAGTGAAGTCAACCTGCATTTGCACCCCATCCCTGTTTCCTAAAATCTATCCCTTTGAAAAAGTTAATCTAGGGCCTCCAGACTCATTTAATTTTTCACAGCCTAAAATGGAATAACACCACATTTGGAAGATGTGAGGACTAAATTACACACATGAACAAAGCACCCAGTCGATAACTTAAACATAACTGGCTGTCTAAACGTAATCATTTTCCTTAGATGGGAGGATGTTTCTCCAAAACTAAGTAAAATATTTTGGTTAGTGAACTCTGTGATGTGTGATTAGTTTAACCTTTTGGTATTCTATGAGATAATGTTTCTGTCTCATATTTTATAGTTTATTATGTGTGTACTTTACTATCGCTTCTTTATTTTCTATTAGTTCTTCACACTCTCATTTCGATTAACATGTATGCTGTTTTTTCTCATACCAGTGTTTGTTGTTCCCTTCTATGCATCCATGTTTTCTCATCGTTTAGCTCCCATTTATAAGTGAGATCCTGTGGTATTCAGTTTCCTGATATCTAGTGGTACTAGGGTTAATACCCAGCTGAAAACATAATCTGTATAACACACCTTCATGACATGAGTTACCTATAAAACAAGACTGCACATGTATCCTTAAACTTAAAAGTTTAAAAAAAACACAAGAGAACATAGTTAAAAAATAAAAACAGATAAATAAAATTTATGTTTGTTTTTCTTTTGATTATTATTATTATATTTTAAGTTCTAGGGTGCATGTGCAGAGCATTTAGGTATGTTACATAGGTACACATGTGACATGGTAGTTTGCTGCATCCATCACCCAGTCATCTACGTTAGGTATTTCTCCTAATGCTATCCCTCCCCTGGTCCCCCCAACCCCTGCTATCCCTTCCTTAGCTCCCTAGCCACCCATCATCCAAGAGGCTATGGTGTGTGATGTTCCCCTCCCAGTGTTCATGTGTTCTCATTGTTCAACACCCACTTATGAGTGAGAAACTAGGTGTTTGGTTTTCAGTTCTTGTGTCACTTTGATGAGAATGATGGTTTCTAGCTTTATTTATGTCTGTGCAAAGCACATGAATTCATCCTTTTTTATGGTTGCATAGTATTCCATGGTGTATATGTGCCACATTTTCTTTATCCAGTCTATCATTGATGGGCATTTGGATTGGTTCCAAGTCTTTGCTGTTGTGAACATACATGTGCATGTGACTTTATAATAGAATGATTTATAATTATTTGGATATATACTCAGTAATGGGATTGCTGGGTCAAATGGTATTTCTAGTTCTAGATCCTTGAGGAATCACCACACTGTCTTCCACAATGTTTGAACTAATTTACATTCAAACCAACAGTGTAAAAGCATTTCTATTTCTCCACATCCTCTCCATCATGTTTTTGTGTTCAAATATATTATAAGAAATATATCACTTAACAATATCTGCCCATAAAAATTTCTGTCACCATGTTAGGTGTGCAGTAAAAATTCTTTGGTGGCCAGTTTTACCCAGAAAATGGCTTTATTTAAAAATGTTAAATAGAAATAACCACATCGTAGTATATTATTAGCAGTTCTACATGCTTTATTTCATTAAAGGGAAGACTTTGCCTATTAAATATATAATTGTCTTTCTACTTAATCTACTAGAACTGAAATACTTGAATTACTGTGAGTTACATGTTTTATGGGTTGTGTTTTCCAAAAATGTCAACCAAAAATGGACCCTCAGCTTAGTTCACTGGATTATACATACACAGTTATGTAAAGAATGACAGTAGAGAGGTGACAAATAGTAAAGCATACTAAATAGTACCAAAGGAAAAAGCTGGCATTATTAAAAATTATTCAAAAAGTCAATAATATCAAATACATATTCATAAGAGGAAGGAAAATTAATTTCAGTATTGTTACACATGGAGTAGCATAGGGATACAAAAAAGAATAAATAACAACTATATGCAACACTACAGATAACATTAGAACCAGTATTGGGTAGTAAAAAGTAAAGTTGCATAAGCATTATTACAGTACAGTAAAGCACCATTTTTATATCCAGTAAACCTCTATAAAGATTTTAAAATGTGATAAATAAATACACATATACATGCTAAAACTAGAGATACATATGTACTAGAACTATACAAATGAATACAACATTTTAAATGGAATTTAGTACAGTAGTTACCATTCAGGACAGAGCAGAAGCAAATGGAAGGAACAGGACAATAGTAACCAGGGAGATGTAACAGCAACATCAAAACTAAGAGCAGGCACTGAATAACGTTGTGTTCCAGATGCTGCCTCCAATGCTTCACATATAGTAACTTGTTTAATACTTATAATAATTTTATACAACAGGTGCCTCTAACAGGTGATCAGAGACTACCCTCATCATGCCGATAAACAAGTAAAAGGACCTACCCGATAGCACATAGCTATAACTCCAGAGCCCAAATTTAACCAGAGATGTTTAGGTCCAGCGTCTGAATGTCTGTTTTTCAACATTGAGACAATCTGTAAATAATTTTTTAAATACTTTTAATAATATGCTAGTTAGAAAAAGTAGATTTTAGCCAGAAACAAAAATGCAATATGTGCCTGGAAGGTACATAAATCCACAAAAATCACAGCAGTGGCCATTGTCCAAAGTGTTCTTCTTTGAGCAAAGAATGTATAGTACATGAATTTATTAGGATATCTTTCTTTGCTGGTTAAAAGCAAATGACAATGTGCAATATATATGTATTATTCATAATGAAATTATACATATCTATTAATTTTATACATAAGTCAGTATATTTACTAATATTCTACTTAAATAATGAACTAATGTCTAGCTTGTCTACATTGGAAGCTTCCTTCTTGGATAATTCTATCAAATATTTCGATTTCATATAATTGCAATGGTGTTTGACTCTAAACTGATATGTTTTCACAGCATTTTAAATAATCCAGAAGTAGGTGTTGGTTTTTTTTTTTTTTTTTTTTTTTTTTTTTTTTTTTTACAGAGTTGGTGCAAATGAAAATATATTCTATATCCACGAACATAAAACTTCAATGCTAAGCACTGTAGGCAAATTTCAAAAGGGAGGATACATTTTTACTCTGATTTATCAGTATGCACTATAAGAATGCATTGGAGCGGTGGCCAGAGGGCATTATTTCTAGGCTAGATTTAAGGCCAGTGAATTTAAGGTCACTTAGGCTACAAACTCTCAAAAGGGAAAATTGTACATTAGGAACAGAAATATACTTATTATCCTTCCTTTTGTTTTATTTTCCACTCCCTCAACTAGTTGCTTTGGTGTTTTTCACTACCAATGTTGCCAATTCCCGAATCACCAGCCCAGTATTCTCTGTCCTCCACTTAATTGGATGGTGTAAAGGAGGACTCCTGAGATTTTAGTTCAGACCACTGAGTAATGAATAGTGTAATCTTCTGTATCAGGGAACAGGATTGTAGAACTGGTTTAAGAGAGACATGTTCAGAGATGCTGAAGCATATATAGGTGTAGGATATGCAATTGGCACTATCTAGCAGGCTGTTGTATATGTGAGCCTGCATCTTATGAGAAAGACATCAAACATAAGGCTCTAAATTTTAGCGACCATATTTAAACATGGTGAGAGTAAGGCATACAATAATGCTACAAGGAGATCCAGCGCAAGGAGGTAATAGCAGTCAAACTATCACGTAGAAGACTGAGTCAGTCAAAAAGGTCAATGACTGCCAGCTGTGCATATGTCAGGGAACCACTTATTTATCTAAACATTGATACCATGTTTTGGGAGATGCAAGGAGGGGGATGGTAGGAATGATAGCAACTCTGATCATACATAGGGCTATGTGCATACATGTGTATTTTCCAGAATCGATTAAGATAATGTAGGCGAAAGTACCTTATTAATTATTAACTAAATTCTAAATTGTAACCAAAGTGTAATAAAACAAGAGGTTTTACTATAATTCTTATAAAATGTAGATTATAAGCAAACTTTATCAGCTTTGTAAAAACTCTGAGGATTTATGAATTCTGTGGGCCACGTATATATATTAGTTTGTTCTCATGCTGCTATGAAGAAGTATCCCAAACTGGGTAATTGATAAAGGAAAGATGTTCAACATGGCTCTTCATGGCTAGGGAAGCCTCAGAAAACTTCCAATCATGACGGAAGACACCTATTCACAGGACTGCAGGAGGGATAGTGAGTACCATGTGAAGGAGACTGCCCCCAGGATTCAATTATCTCCACCAGATCCCACCCTTTACACATGGTAATTATTATAATTCAAGGTGAGATTTGCATATGGACACAGCCAAACCATATCGATATGTGTAACTTTGTATTTACTGGAGAATGCTGAAGTTATCTTTACTATCTCATTTCCATTTCGTTCAGAGAATCTTGAGGTTGAAATGGACCTTCAGGATTACATCATCAGAGTACTTAATTTTATACCAACCCAAACCACAAATTTAGTTTAGATTATTGATACAATTGGAATTCAGATCTTCTAATGTTCAGTTTAAGGCTAAAGTGAGCCAATTGATTGGGAGTAGAGGCAGTTCTTTAGAATGTTTTCTATTCCTGACCAATTGATTCAATTAGCTCATCAAATATTACCTATATCTTTGCTATTTAGTATATTTTTATTTTTTAAAGTTACTTTAATGGAAGAGATATATAGTTCCCTATATTTGAGATAAAATACCCAATTTACTTGAAGACCTGCATATTAAAATACTTGAAAAATTTTATGGAAGTCTACATTAATTATGAAAGATAACTCCTAATAGACAAAGCATTCACACATTTTTTCTAATTTATTCTTGTATTTGCTTATTTAATAAATGTTTCTTGAGCACCTATTATATGTAAGGCATTCTTCTAGATGTTTGACAACAAATACTCTGGAGATAAGAGGTTAACAAAATGTAAGTTAAAAAAAAAACAGATGAGAAAATTTTAGATATTAATAAATGCCCTGAAGATAGTCAATCTTTTGAGTGGAGGCATGAATAATGAGGAATCACTCATGTAATAATCTGGTGGGGAAGGAAGATGAGTCTAGGCAGAGGAAGCAGTGATGTAAAGGTTTAGATATAGTGTATGCAGTGGAGTTTGGTTTCACATTCACATACTGTAGGAAAACATGACCTATTAAAGCACAATCTTTTCATCTCTGCATATGATATGTGTAGCCTGGTTATAATTTGAAAGCTGTAGCTTATTTATAAATTGCATATATAAAATTAATTAAATTAATTTAAGCTGAATTTCTTTTAAAAATTAGTTTATATCTTTTTATCCAAGCTCTTTAAACTATGGTAATAGGTAATAGAATGAGGAAGAAAATATGAAAGCATGGGACATTATTGGTGAACAGTAGAGGACAAGTTTGGTTGATGGATATGTAAGGTTTTAGGACAAAGAATTTTACCTGAGCTTCTTTAATTGGACAGAGAAGGAGGTGTGTACTATTTTGTTTCGTTTAAATTTATTTTAATAGAGTCATCCAGTGATTCTCCAACTTTGGTGTGTATCAGAATCATAAAGAAATTGGTAAAAATAGAGGCCCATGTTTTATCCTAAATTAACAGGCTTTGGCCCCTGGATGTTTCATTCATTTCAATGTGGTTTCAATTGTGCCAAAGTTTGGCAATAAACAGAGAACTTTATTGTCAACTGAAATAATAGTAACAGTTCTGGTGGAAGAAATAAACTGCAAATGACATGTCTGATCTACAGTTTCAGAAAAGAGATGCTCATAATTGATGTTTGGTAAGAGGAGGGTAGCTATTAAAAACAAGCCTGTAAATTGGTAAACGCCACACAGTGTTGACACTGAATCCCAGGTTTGCTAAGATCGTATGTTAAAATATTAAATAAGAAAAAGTCAGTGAGGCAATGAATCACACTTCCCTGGAGTTTTAAATACTAGTCATGGTTTCTGGCCAAGACTATTAAGTCAATCCTGAGTCATTTGATGAAGTCAGATTGTCTTTTTTCTGTTTTCTGCAGATTTTTCTCATCCACATCTTAATTTTTAGATTTTATTTTCTTTCTCAACTGAGACAGATTGTTTTTGTAATTTTTTTTTCTTTTTGAGACTGAGTTTCACTCTTTTTGCCGAGGCTGGAGTGCAACGGTGCAATCTCAGCTCTCTGCAGCCTCTGCCTCCTGGGTTTAAGCAATTCTCCTGCCTCAGCCTCCCGAGTAGCTGGAATTACAGGTGCCTGCCACCACGCCTGGCTGATTTTTTATAGAGATGGGGTTTTGCCATATTGGACAGGCTGGTCTGGAACTCTTGGCCTTGGGTGATCCACCAATCTCAGCCTTCCCAAGTGCTGGGATTACAGATGTGAACCACCACGTGAGCCCGGCCTTTGTAAAACATTTTTCTTGTTATTAACAATTATTGAGTTTGTAGGGTACAGGATTCACAGTGAAAGTGTAGTGGTGTATATTGAAGATGAATACTACTGCTACAAGAACTAGAACCAGCCAACTTCTTGTATGTATTAGGTGTTGAGTTAGGCATAGGAGATGTGTGGAAGAGAAGTGGCTCATTCCCTTAATGAGTTTACTTTCTAGCAAAAATTTATGGTGAATATGAAATAACCGTACTTACATAGCTCTCATTTAACCTCCCTTTTTATTTAGATGTCTTTGAATGAATGAATACATAAGTGTAAAAAGTACTGTAATGATTAAATGGTTCTCAGGCACATTGTGACCTTGCATATCAATTTTTGTCATAGAATAGTTATTGCAATTCCAGGCATTTTCTTGAAATTATCTGCCAAAATATCTCTGTAACTGTGTTTGACGTGGCTATGACCTGTGAATAGATACACAAGATGTGTCGGATATGGTCTTAGTGTTTTCTGGGTTCATAAGTCAAGCACTATACTCAGTTTTACACCTTGCATTAATTGATCACAAAGGTGACTTTCCAGCATCAGAGAGAACCAATGCCATATAAATATAGTGTATAAAGGAATAATAATTTTGTTTAAATATATTTATATTTAATATGTCATTTTAATGTCATGTTTTGTATGACTTTCATTAAAAATTTAATGGCCACTTTTGTTTGACTGTTTGAATCTCAGTTAAAATTAGCAGGAACAAAGCTGTTTGTATAAAATATGGTGGAGAGAATTATTTAATGTTTGGGGAAATTACTATGTTCTGAATAACTGAACACTGTGCCAAAGTGTTACACTGAGAAGTAAATCCAAGATAGCTATGAATCATTAATTAAAAGAAGGCTAATAGCAATGTACATTTTGCACTAAATTTTTGAAACATTTGGTGAACACAGAACAGCCAGTTCTTGTATTTTTCCCTCAGCAATATGTTCCTGAAATGAACTTCAAATATCAAGATGCAATACACAAATCATTTTGTTCCTATAAAGTTTAAGTTCGTAGAAATACATAGTTGTTCCCGACCCAAATTAGCATCCATAAGTTCAAATGTTCATTTCAGTTACTTCCAGCACTAATTCAGCTGTTTGTAGAGACTTGAGTTAACAAATATTTACTGAGCTTGTACTTGATGTCAGGAATTCTTCCAAGTATATTCTTCTCAGCATTATGCCTAAGGCTGTGGATCAAAAGGCAAACAATATATGATTCCTACTGCAGGAGACAAAGGAGGGATATAGGGAGGTCGGTATAGGGAGTTTGATACTATGTTCACTCTAGGAACTAGTTCCCACATGGATGGAGATGAATACATCTCCTTGGAGAAAGAGCAAAAATAGGATATGCGCTTCACCTTGTAGAGTAAAGAAGGCACTGCCATTCAACAGAGCACAAAACGGGTTTTCAGAGAACAATGTGAGCCACACCCATCACAGGCATGCTGTCTTTGAGAAGCCCATGTCCATGTGTGGCTAAGATTCTGCTGTTGAAAACTAGGAAGGTAAAAGTATGTAAAGAGCTTAGATGCCAGGCTCAAAATGTAGGGCTCTACCTGCCAAATATCAGACTTGTACATTAGAATATAATAGGTATCTGTTATTTAGCTTGTGGAACATTTTCCTTTTTGGGTATCAGGCCCTCTTAAGTCTCAGCCTTTTAGACCACATGGGTGTGAACACCCTCCTCATTGTTGAATGGGCTTGCTATCTCAGACCTGGCCAATTCAAGCATTCCTTCATTTCATTTCTTTAATAAGGCAAATAGTAAATTATATATATATATATATATATATAGAGAGAGAGAGAGAGAGAGAGACAGAGAGAGAGAGAGAATCTGTAATTTGGAACTATCAGTTAATATTTTATATTTATCCCATGATCATAGATAGAATATAGCCTAAATGCAGCATTATGAGAAGAAAGAGAGAGAACCCTTGTAAGCAAACAAGAGGTAAGGAAAAGGGAAGCATAAAGAAGAACAAATACCTGCATATATTGTCTTTACACTTAGAGCTAGTCATGCCTAAAGCTAAAATTTCTTCTGAATTTTCAGTCATTTGGTCCTTACTGGAATTTACTATTCTTTTATTTTTAATAATGACTTGGAGTTAGGTTTTGACTATTTTCAACCAAAGTAGTTGTAACTAATTATTTTAAACGTTATGCAAAGAAATAATTGAAACAGAGTCATATAATTTTTTAAAATGTGAGCCGAGAAGACCTGTACTAGAAGAATAAAGGAGAACAGAGAATTTAGATGTACAATTGGAAGGCTAAGAAAATTCGAAAAAGGATAAGAAAAAGTAAAATGCATTTTTACTCCAGAGGTAAGTAAAACAGGGAAAAAAGAAGAAACAAGGAAAAGTTTCTGGGTAGCTAATGGGTGGTGGTTTTGTTTTGGGACCATTGGGTTTTGGGTCCCTAATGAGAATTAATGTTAGCAAGCATTAGAAATATAGCTCTGTTACTCAGGAGAACAATTAGGCCAAATATACAAATTCAGGATTTGTTAACGTAATTGAGAGGAAGAGGATGCTTGGAGGCAAATCGAATTTACTCCTGTCTCAGAAATCAAGAGTGGATGGTGTCCATAGAAAAGCGATTGAGATCATTATAGAATCAAGTGCGAACTTGAAACAAATGAGGGTCAGTATGAGATGGCTGGATCGTGCATGTTAAATGCCATCAATATTTTCAAGAATGGTAAAATGGTGACTGCAATAATCAAATTGCAGTGGATTCTGGCAGCGGGGGATGGGGGTGGGGGGTGGGGAATAGTTTAAAAATGAAGCAAGTAAAGGCTAGTTATCTTTTTCAATAAAACTGGCGATGGAAGTATGGCAACACGTGGAGTGATACCTAAAGGAAGGCATGCTAGAAAGAGGTTTAAATACACTAAAAATGCTAAGCAATGTTTTATGAATTTATAACTGTAGGAGAAGAAAGAGAAAACAAAGGAGAAGACATAATTTAGAAAAATTAAAAGCGCAGGGAGAAGTAAACTAATTTTCTATGATTCTAGAAGAAGGAGAAGATTGCAACCTTGGGCATGGATGGGGGACGGTTTCACCTGGCCCTGGAAGGAATACAAAGTGCAGGTGAAAATTGGTTTTGAGAGAGAAGAGAGGAAAGAAGAAAACATTACTGTTTGCACGTCTGTGAAGGAGAAGGCTAGGTGATATGCTGAGAATGCAGGAGAAAGGAGCCTGAGAATTAATGTTCACAGCAGTAGTAATGCAGAATAGAAAAAGGCTCAGATGAGTCTATCAGATATATATATATATATATATATATAATTTTAAAAATCATACATGTGGCTAAGTTTTCTGGGAAAGCTAGAAATCTACATGTACTAGAGTCTTGCATCCTGTGAACTACCTATTGCAGAATCTGAGTAATGAAATGCTTAGGGGTACCCAAGGTTTATATTGACTGCCTGACTATGGTAAAAAGTTAGAGTAGCAAATACATGGAAGCTGAGAGCAAAAGGCACGACCCCGGGGTTGACATGGTGGTCACAAGATTCAAGCTGAATAACTTGTTATATGATATCTCAAGGGAGCAATTACCTGGGAGAAGAGTTCATCGAAGCACAAAGGTTAGCTAGAACATTAATCACAGGGCAGTACATAAAATGTAATGCCAATGTCCACTTTTGAAAACTGTGTATCCTGGGTGATGACAAGATCCACGATGTATGTGCACATAGATAACACTATACAGTATCTATAAAGCCATACGTGTAATAAAAAACTCAGCTGAAACAGAACTGAAACTCTTTGGTATGACTGTGAGGCAGCTGGGGACAGTGACTCCAATGGGCTGCTGATGCTCCAGACACTGAGTGTTGCATGAGTCTGCAACTTAACAGTAGGAGGCATTGTGGAGGTTGGAAAATAAAAGTTGAAGAAAATGAGATGAAATAATAACAAAAACAGAAACTTGTTTTATAGATTGGCTACATTCAAGAGGACATGTATTTACAATATTTCAACTACATGTTCACAGCAATAAATGGATTTACAGACTAGTAATGTAACCTCAACTGTAAAATGAGAAACATGCCCTTTTTAAACATATTATCTGGGCTATAATTTCTGTGATATTAATTTTTACAGGTCATTGTTTCATTGATTCATCCAAGCAAGTTATTTTTATAGCCAGGCTTATTTTAATGCAAGGTTACTCTTTCTCAGTTGATTAAGCTCAAGTATTGTATTTTATACAGTGGCGGGATGGCATCCAGAAAAGAATAATATTCCACCTCTCAAAAAAACTAGTTGATTTTATATTACTTTGCTTTGCAATTTAATAAATGACCTACATGCAAAGCATTTGTGAGAGACGGCATTTAGGTAAGGGGGAGTTTGGAGATTATAAACAAAGTGCTTTAACGGGAGGCTGGAGTCACTTAGAGAGAAAAGGAAAGCAATAAATCAAGCTTAAATGGGCAACATTAATGGGAGTTATGGGTGCACATCTCAAAAGGAATATACCCCAAAGAATTTATGGAACACCTCTCATAATTGGAAAAAGACAGATTTTACCATTATCTTCAGGACAAGCCGCCAATAGAATAAAATGCATAGCTTTAGTGTCAAGGGAAATGTATGAGACTAAAGGGAGACTTAGTTGAAATAGAGAAAGAAAAGAGGAAGAAACACGCAGACTGTGCAACAGACAAATCCGCCAATAGGCCCTGATTGGAGGGTAATACTTTGAACAAATGATATGCCATACTAAAATTTAAACACTGTTTAATTTCTGTTTAAAACAACCTGCAAATATTGTTTTTAGAATAAGATAACCATTAACTTAATTTGCATTCTTGCCACATAAATAAGTATATTAGATCCTCTGAATTCTTACTAGTTGGAATACATTGTAGAGATTAAGCTTTACCTTTGTTTATGTTGGATTTCTTAAAAATCACTGAAGAGTATTTGATAAGGAAAGAAAGATCTCCATAATGTAGTGTTTAGCAATTTCAACTGTGTAATCAGTTTTATATTAAATATTTGCTTATTTTGTGGAAGGAAATTACAATAATTAAAAGATCCAGACCACATTGTTTTAGTCATAGGATTTATCAAATATTCATTCTATGTGTCATATAATTCATACCAGTATAGATATGTTAGGTATATAAGGAATTTTTTGTTTAAAATTTTTTTTTCTTTTGCTTTCACTTTTGAGGCTCATGATCTTTACATTCAGTCACTTAAAAGAGAGAAAGAGTGAATATTGAATGAGATGGCCTATTCTGCTAAATGCAGACTAATGTAACTGCATTCTTTACCAGTGTTAAGTCAAATTATCATTTAGGTACATTATCAAAAAGGAGCCTCCTCTTTTAAAACATAATCTTTTGTTTTACAATCGTCTCAGATTTACAGAAAATTGTCAAGATGATACAAAGAGTATACCCATATACACCAACCTCATTACATTTCTTTTTATGTATTTTATTGACTTTTAATATATTTTATTTTTTTGTTTCTCCTGCTCATAATGTTTTTTCCTGAAAATATGTATTTTTGGCAATTCTCTCAGGTTCCCACATATCAACATCTTACATTAGTATGATGCCTTTGTTTTAAGTGATGAAGCATATGGTAAATTTGAGGATCCTGTTAGAATCTCAAGTGAACTTGGCTAAGAGTGTAATGTAGCAAAAGGAGAGGCTTACATTAGACATATAAATGTGTTCATCATTACAAAAAAAATAGGTAATGTCAGGAGATGAGATAAAATACTCTAGGATGTAAGTTATGTAGGGAAGAGAAATGTGAGTATGTATGGGAAGGAAAAAAGAACTGAGAACCATATTTTCGGGTGCTCTAACACTGAAATGCCAGGAGAGAAAGAGGGAAACTAAAGGTAAGTGACAGTGAAGCAGGAGCATCACGTGAGTGGGATGCTCTGGAAGCCTAGTGGAAAGGTGTTCTGAGGAGGAAGTGGACAAATAGTTGAATGCATTAAAAGGCTAAGGATTGACCTCCAGATTAGTCAGGATTTGTCAGACTCGCAGTCTTTGATTACCTCAATGTAACTGGTTTCATGGAATGACATGGACATAATCCTGGACAAAAAAGGAAAGTGAGGGAGTGAAAGCAAGAATAGAGACCATGACAGGTTCAGCTTACAGAGCAATGGGCCTCAAAATATTGATGAATTACAATGCCAAGCATTGATTTTTATGCTCTCTTTTTTGAAGATTGTCTATGCTTGGCTGATCTCTGCTGGGTTTGTCTTGACCTGATGACACTCCAGGCTTATAGTTGGGTACAGTTTTGTTCCTCGTGTCTTCATTCTAGGGCACAGGCTGGAGGGCCAGAAGTTACATGTCTCATGTGCTGCTTATGTACATTATAGGAATACGAGAGAGCAGAAAAAATATCAGAAGTGATCATCAAGCCTCTGCTCTTGTCACATCCAGTGACATTCCATCAGATAATCCATCATGCAGCCAAATCCAGAATGAACAGGGCTGGGAAATAGACTCCACAAGATCTAGAGAAAGGAGTGAAAGACTTGTATGAAAAATGTAATCAAATCTACACAAGTCTTTTATATGAGGTGAACTATTTTTTAAGATAGTATAATGGCATGGTTATATCCTATGAGAGTTATCTAATAGAGAAAGAAAAAAACTTCAATGGAAGAGAAAGGGGTTAATTGCAGGAGCAGGGTTTATTGAGGGCAGTAAAATGGAATGTGATCCTGAATATAAAGGACCGAGTTTGGGTGGGAGCAGGAACAGTTAATGCCCCGTGACAGGAGAGAAGACAGAAGCGTGAGTAAAGTGCCAGCAGATGAGTAGCTTTGGCAGTGAGCTGACAGCATGGTTCTTGTCCGATTAAATCCCTCACATTTCTTTTTATCTATTTTCATTCACTAGATTTTGTTTCTCCTGCTCATCAATGTTTTCCCCAAAAAATATGTATTTGTGGCAGTTCTCTTAATGGTTTATTGTATGGATGTCACTCATGTTGCAACTTCAACCATTGACCTATACAAATTAAACCCAAACCAGTACCTCAGGCCCAGGTCTGACTCATTCATGCTCTACTCTTGCAGGTCATATTGCTTGACAGCTTCAGTGGCAAATTTTACTAACTCTACAAATTGCATATAAAAATTAATTAAGAAATATATCTTTGTCTCTTCTATTCATATTTAGCATAATATGACTTCCAATGTACTAGTCTACATGGACTAAAATTTTAACTTTATGTTATTCCTGTTATTCTTTAACATGATATGTATTATGTGATTTAGATATGTTAATTTTTAACATTATGTTTTGTTAAATATTACAATTTTCTGTCTATTCCATTTCTACACAGTAGTCAGGCAACTTAATATAATTATGTATATTTATAATTTAACCTAATAGAATAAATGGCCCTTGAGTATGTACACACACACACATACACACACACATATCTCTATATATATATACATGTATATATTTATTGCATATGGTATATATATGGATATATTTGGTAGATGAATATACATAGATCGATGTATATATATATATTATATACCACACTATAAATGTTTGAATTTAAGTTTTATGTGTATGTGTGTGTATATACATATATGGATATATTTGGTGGATGAATATAAATGTATACACACACACACATACAAACACACACACACACACACACACACACACACACCCCAAAGAAGTTCTCTATAAAATGTTTTGGTATCTGTTGAATACTGATTGATAGAAAAATAATGTGCTGTTCTAGGTCTATATTAGTTGGGGTCTTAGCAGAAAATTGTTAGTAAAGACAAACAGATAATTGGTAAATTTAATAAAGGGAGACTTGTTAGTTGTTATAAAGGTATGTGTACTACAGAATGAAAAAAATGCAAAAGTTTATGGAGTGGGTGCATGACACAGCCTTGATATTCATCACGTCTCTAGGCCACCATCCAGAGGATTCCTGAAGTCCCCGGCTCACTCTCCCCAAGTCATAAGTACCACTTGTCTGACATGCATACCGTTGTCGGGTTTGTCAAGTGGCAGTAGTTGGAGGGTGATGTTTCCAAAGGTGCTCCCTACCCACCCTGCAATGGGGTCCACGTGCATTCAGTGTGCATTTTCAGAGCCGGTGGCTTGAAATGGATGCTGTGTAAGCACCACTTGTTTGCC
The DNA here is from genome assembly GCF_049354715.1 of Callithrix jacchus. NCBI lineage: Eukaryota > Metazoa > Chordata > Mammalia > Primates > Cebidae > Callithrix > Callithrix jacchus. The sequence continues at coordinate 182,666,246 of NC_133503.1, forward strand.
ACTAATTTTGACATGGACTTGGACCTCTTTGCCATCTGATGTTTGGATGAGCATCTGATACATGACCCTTTGGAGATGTTAAAACACCGTTACAGGCAATGTTGGGAATAATAAGGACACACAAAATGTACCCTCATCTGGACCCTCTTCTTTGTCAGTAAGCATTGGGAAATGGTATGAGGTCCTATTTGGGACAAGGACTCTAAGTCTTCTTGTCAGAGAAGCCGCATGGTTTCTGTAGAGCACTGTTGGCTAAAAAGGTGATATCAAGGTGATAGCATTAAATGTTCACCTAGAGTTAATGTGAGTGAGGATGAAGTAGCTTGAGGCCAGAGCATGGAGCAAGGCATTCTGGAGAGAGGGAACCAGTGTGGCTGGGGAGAGGTCAGGGCATAAAGTCAGCTTCTTCAAAGAGCTCAGGGACTTAGCAAAATGAGAAGATTTGACCTGTGCTGAAACTATTTTGAGAATTTTTAATGTGACAGTTTTCCCAGTGTGAAGAACCTTATAGTAACAAATGATCATAAAGATACAATTAATATAATATACTTATTGAAATAAAAATATCATTTTATGCTAAATGACTTTTGTAATAATTTATTTTCTGTTCTAACACTGTACTGTGTAGTGTGTCTCTGTACTGTGTAGTGTGTCCCTTATCACAGGGAGTTTAAAACAAGCTTGATTTAAAAACAATTTTAAAAAATAAAATCAAATAAAATTAGGTGACCAATCTAAAAATACATGCATATGTGTTCAGAATATTTTCAGTTTAAATTTCCAACCATGTCACCCAAATCTAGAATTTTCATCAGAATAGCAATATAAATAAAGGAATGAATTTGAAATATATATATAAATAATAACAAAAACATTAAAAAAATTATGTTGCCAACTCATTATAATAATATATATTAGTAAGGGAACTATTCACTATTATCATTTTAATGAAAAAAACATTTTAAAAATATATTTTATTGCACTTTAGGTTCTGGGGTACATGTGCAGATCGTGCAGAATTTTTGCATAGGTACATACATGGCAATGTGGTTTGCTGCCTCCATCCCTGTCATCTATATCTGGCATTACTCCCCATGTTATCCCTCCCCAACTCCCTAACCCCCACTTTTCCTCCCCTTATCCCCCCAACAGACCCCAGTGTGTAATGCTCCCCTCCCTGTGTCCATGTGTTCTCATTGTTCAACACCTGCCTATGAGTGAGAACATAAGGTATTTGATTTTCTGTTCTTGTGTCAGTTTGAAATAATATTTTAAGACTAAAAAGGCACAAAGGTCATTAAATCAGAATAAAAACAATTTCTTTCCAAGTCAGATCAGTTGCTGACCATGTAACATTTGATATGTACAAATATATTTATTTTCATTTTTAAAATGTATCATTAAACGAAGCGGTGCCTCCTACGGAGGTATTCACAGTAGTAAGGGAAACAATATTCATAAACTCTGGATTTTGCATTAGATTAATATCATACCTAGAAATAGTATATAGAAATTGGAACACTTTAGAGATTCCAGTATTTAGAGATTAAGATATTTAGAGATTAGGTTTGAGGTTTTACTGTAATGCTAAATAGTATAGTTTATAGATGTGATAGAAGTAGTAGGCCTTTGTTATATTTCTAATTGGCCAAACCAGAGAGAAACAGAATGCATGCTGAGATAAATGGAATCACTTACAAAGCAGTTTCTTGGTTAAATCACTTTATTTAAAAGACACGCACTATGGGGAAAAACAAAACTATAATTACACTAATTGAACTCTGAACCTAAAATATAGGAACAGAAGAGAAGAAACAATTCAAGACAGAAATGATCAGATCAAGTTAAAATAGCGGTTTAACGTACCTTCCAGAGGAAGTGTATTCAGGCAATATTTTTATCCCTGTCACCCTCTCCCCAAAAAAAGTTAAGAAGAAGGAAAAGAAGGAAAAGAGGAAGGAGAAAACAAGAAAGAGCTAAGGGGCATTGGCCTGCTTCTGAGCACACAGGAATCCAGAAACATTAAGAAAGAGTCATTCTGATTTTCTGGGAAAGCGGTGGAAACTAGTACATTTATTATTTCTGCTAAATTTATAGTCAGATTCCTTTTGCTGAGCCTTTGGGCATATTTATAATCTAAAACCATGTTCGACAAAAGAGTGATGCTTGTTTTAGGAGCACTTACACACAAAACAAATTGCTACAATATAAAAGCAGAAGACTTGCTCAATTACTAACTAGTCCTAATATGCTAAAGACACCCCCCACCTCACGCGCGCACACACACACTTGTTTTAAAATATTAATAGTTCATATCATGGTTTAGGAAAAGATAATACAGGTTTCCATGCAGTTTTTTGCCCTTTCTGGAACATGGGTGATTTTAAGATAAAGATGCATAAAAACAGTCTTAAAGGAAAGCATTGATACTATGGCTATTGAAATCTTTATTCTTCATATTTAAAATTTTTTCATGATCATTTTTCTACTACAAGTGAGGAAAAAGAAACAGGATATAACACATTCATTTAAAGAGAGAGAGATGCAGAGATAATGAATAATAATAATAATAACAATACTTGAGAGACTTTTCAGCTTTTCTAATTCCAGGCCAAACAGAACATACTTTCATTCACTATTTGGGTTGTGCTAATACATTTAAGTTTCTTTAGAGTTATGTTCCTGGTGATGCCTGAACATATGAAAGTATTTATAGAGGTTAATATGGGACCACATTAATGAGGCAATTTTCTAGCTATAATTTATGTCAGTTGTTCCTTTTAGATAGCCAGGCAATCAGGTTTTCTTTGCATTAAAGAAAATTTTAGGTCGTCTTGCAAATTATACACACAGCTACATTCTTTGATGATCACTGTGTAGATGCTTCTGAAAGATAGAAAAGGAAACCTGGATAATAACAGACTCCAGTATGCTTCCTGTTATCTGGACATAGTTTTTAACTGTCTAATTTACCTAAATTATCTCATGATGTCCCCATAAATTGAAAATACCATCTTCTCACCATCCCATTAACTGCCTGTAATCTTTGAATTTGTTTACATTTTATCTAGTTTCCTTCTGGGCTGCCTCCTCACCTCAGCCTACAGATTCTGGAACAGCTTCAGGCTTATTTCTGTGATGTGGGAAGTTATTAAAATATGTTAATTTACTTGACTGAGATGACTTTAAATTAAGCCCTTTTAATGTCCTGCCTTCCAGGCTGTCCACCACTATGTAATACCTGGAACAAGATATTAGTTTGTGCTCAAATAGTTATTCAGGACCAAAAAGAAAAGAAGAATGTTATGGCTTTTTCTCATAATTGCAGTCATATTCACTTCTCTGTTCTATAATTTAAATCAGTGGTAGCTAATTTAATGAATGCATCTGGGGCAGGCAATTTCCCACACACTTTGCATGTTCTATGCTTATCCCCCTTTGTGGATGTAGGCTGGCTGGTTGAGTAGTTTTTTGTTTATTTGTTTTTTTTTTGTGTGTGTGTGTGTGTGTGTGTGAGAGAGAGATGGAGTCTCACTCTGTCACTCAAGCTGGAGTGCAGTGGCATGATGTTGGCTCACTGCAGCCTCTGCCTCACAGGTTCAAGCCATTCTCCTGCCTCAGCCTCCTGAGTAGCTGGAATTGCAGGTGTGCGCCATCATACTTGGCTAATTTTTGTATTTTTAGTAGAGATGGTGTTTCACCATGTTGGCCAGGATGCTCTCAATCTCTTGACCTTGTGATTCACCCGCCTCAGCATCCCAAAGTGTTGGGATTACAGGTGTAAGGCCACTGCACCTGGCCGGTTGAGTAGCTTTTCCAGTGTCATGGGTCTAATCAGGGACATAGCCCTGGGTACTCCCCAAGATGTCTGTCTCTGGGCCAAGGCTCTCAGCCTTTGTAATATGTAATATGCAGGCCTTTAAATATCACCACAGGTAGAAAGATGGACAGATGTTCCATGTTTTAATGCCATTTCTCTGTCTTGCAATCTCCTTTGTTTTTTTAAATATTAATATCATTTTGTAAATATGATTCTAGAGAAATACGGATAAAGGCTTGGATTTATTCCTTTGAGAAATGTGGAGTGATGATAACAGTTTTCAGAAAGCAAACTCTGCTAGAGTATGGAGTAAAATCAAAAGCATCTTTCCACTGGCACAAATGATCTTTACCATGTCACTACCCCCAATTCTCACCTCCACCATCTCTCTCTGTCTTAGTTATCAATTCTCTCCCAACTGAACTACTTTCTGTCTCCCCAAGATGCAAGGACCATCATCTCCTTGGAGGTCTACCCAGGATTTTTTCCTGCCCTCCCCAGTAGCATACTTCCAACTTTCTTGGTTATGTGGCCTTCAGGACTTTGCTTAAAGACAATTTACTCTGATTCTAGTTCTTTCAGCGTTAAAGCTGTGTTGAGGATTCTGCTTAGTGCACGAAACTCTACAGAACAAAACTGTACAGTAATTACCTTCTCACTTGTCTATTTCACTTTGTATATAAGGGCACTGGATACCTCTTCTTTATCTGAATTTGTGATGTGCTATTCAAAATATCAAATGGTGTTAAGACAGGCATTTGTGGACCTAACACCAACATGAAGTTTGCCTTTTTTCCCCTTTCACCTTCCACGGTCTTTGCCTCTCTGGACAGGGTAAGTTTTGGGATGTATGTGTGGAGTGACTCTGGATTGTGAGAAAGATGCCAGGGGTGCTGTTCAGAAGACAGGTAGTGGGAACGCTAAATCAGGACCACACGTGGCCATCATGCAACCAGAAAGTCTCCAGACTTCAGCAGTGAATGAAGCAGGGTTCAAGATCCCACAGTTGTAATAGGCATTAACTTTTAAGTTAGTAAATATGAGGACACCAAGTTCCCAGGGAAGAGAGAGGGACACGGGTGCATTGGGGGCCTCTGGACAGTAGTCATTTACCAAAAGTAAAAAAGGGTTTCAGGCCAGGTGTGGTGGCTCTTGTGACGGTCATGTCCAGCACTTTGAGAGGCCGAGGTGGGAGGATCACTTGAGCCCAGGAATTTGAGACCAGCCTGTAGAAACCCTGCCTTTATAAAAAGACAAAAAAAAGGCCAGGTGCAGTGGCTCACACCTGTAATCCCAGCATTTTGGGAAGCTGAGGCAGGCAGATCACTTGAGGTCAGGAGTTTGAGACCAGTCTGGTCAACATGGTAAAACCCCATCTTTACTAAAAATACAAAAATTAGCCTGGCTTGGTGGTGCATTCCTGTAATCCCAGCTTGTTGGGAGGCTGAGGCAGGAGAATCCCTTGAACTCAAGAGGCAGAGGTTGCAGTGAACCAAGATTGAGACACTGCACTCCAGCCTAGGTGATAGAGTAAGGCTCTGTCTCAAATAAATAAATAAATAAATAAATAGCCAGCCATGATGGCACCTACCTCTGGCCTCATTCACTTGGGAGGCTGAAGTGGAAGGATCACTGAGCCCAGGAGATGTTCAGAGAGCCACAGTCACATTACTACACTCCAGGTGGGTGATAATGTGAGAATCTGTCTCAAAAAAAAAAAAAAAAAAGTTTTAAACCACATCTGCATAGCAATTTTGCTTATATTCTCAGTCCAGAGTACACAAAAGGCGATTAGCTTTATGCAATGATGGAAAAGTGGTTAAAAATGATAGAGAAGGGATGAGGAAGGGGGATATATTTATTTTACCAAATTCCTAGAAATACGGGAATAAAAAGTGCCTGCATCAAATGCCCAAGTATGCAGTCCACACAAGCACACCACACACTGGGCGAGGACTCTATTTCTAGGAATTTGTGTAAAACGTTGCTGTTAATGTCATAAAATTCTATTTTCTTTCTACCTTCTGTCCTAGATAGAGCTGGCCAGTATTTCACTTGCTATGAATGAATATAAAATTTGCTTCAGAACTTTACAGACACAGAAACCAAAATTAAAGTAAAAATTTACTGGAAAGCAAAATATATAAAATCAATTCTGCTTTGAGTGCTTGTCTCTGTGGTTGCAAACACACTTTCACATGTTGGAAATGTGAAAAGTCCTTAGGTGTTAGAAATTCATCTCTGATAACAATAAATATCACAAGTACACTAATTCTAAGACTTCTGTTTCTGGCCTATCAAATACTATCAGGCGTGCACTCACTTCAAGGATAGTCATGGAAACCCACAATATGATTCTATGACTATACCTGATAGCATCTGAGTTAATCATAAGAGAAAGGACATTTGAAGTGAGTCTCCTGAAGGCAAGGGTAGGAACCTAAGATGGAGTCTTTTTAAGGAAAAATCTGGGAACATATATAATAGATATCCACACTACGGAATGTGAGAAAGATGCAATTTATCAATATTGAGTCATTAATTTATTAAATAATTAAAAGAGCCTACCATGTGTAGAAGGTACAGATTAACAAGATTGATGAGATTGCTGATTCCCTGAAGTCTACCTTTTAAAACACTGTAATCACGGAGCTAAGCAGATAAATGGCACAATATAAAGCAGTGATATGTTATGTGAAGGTATGTTATGTAAAAAAATAAAGGAATAGATAAACGAATGCTGAAATTGGAGAGGGTGATGAATTTTAGATAAGAGTTTTAAGAAATGCTCTCAGTAGGTCAGATGTTTGAGACTAGCCTGGCCAACATGGTGAAACCACATCTGTACTAAAAATACAAAAATTAGCTGGGCATGGTGGAATATCACTGTAATCCCAGCTCCTTGGGAGGCTAAGGCAGGAGAATCGTGTGAATCCAGGAAGCGGAGGTGGCAGTGAGCTGAGATTACACCAGTGCACTTCTGCCTGGGTGACAGAGAGAGACTCCGTTTCAAAAAAAGAAAAAGAAAAAGAAATGTTCTCAGTAGAGGGGACAATGGAAAAGAGATCTGAATGATACAGTGAAGCAAGTGTAGAAAAGTCAGGGAAACAAACAGGGGAGGATAACGTAAGGGCTTTCCCCCAAAGAAGTAAGCTGGCATTGTACACAAAGAGCAAGAGGACCAGTGTTGCTGAGAAGGGAAAATGCCAAGGGAAAAGTGAAGGAATTAGTTCAGAAAACAGATCACTTCCCTGACCTGGTGAATGTCATCCTGAAGATTTCAGATTGGTTTTGTTCTAAGCATAATAGGTTGCCTTTGTGCTTTATAAGCATACCATATGTGTACCTGAGTGTATGTGACATTAAATTCATCCAAACACTGCTTCGGGTGGAATGTTTGTGTGCCCCAGCATTGATATATAAAATCTTAACTCTCAAGGGGACACTGTTAGAACATAGGTTTTCAGAAGGTGATTTGGTCCTGAGGGCAAAACCCTGGTTTTTCGTTTTTGTTTTTGTTTTTTTTTTTGAGACGAAGTCTCACTCTGTTACCCAGGCTGGAGTGCAGTGGCAAAATCTTGACTCACTGCAACCTCCACCTCCCAGGTTCAGGCAATTCTCCTGCCTCAACCTCCTGAGTAGCTGGGATTACAAGCATGTGCCACCACTCCCAGATAATTTTTGTATTTTTAGTAGAGACGAGGTTTCAACATGTTGTTCAGGCTGGTCTCGAACTCCTGACCTCATGATCCACCTGCCTCAGCCTCCCAAAGTGCTGGGATTATAGGCGTGAGCCACCGTACCCAGCCAAGGGCAAAACACTTATGAGTGGAATTATGCCCTTATAATAGATGACCAAGACAGACCCCTTCCCCTTTCTGCCATGTGAGGACATAGCTAGAAGGCACCATCTGTAAACCAGGAAGCTGTTTGTATTAGACGTTAAATCTGTTGGTGATTTTGCCTTGGACTTCCCAGCCTCCAGAACTGTGAGGTATAAATTTCTGTTGCTTACCACACATTCAGTTTAGGATATGTTGTTATTGCAACCCTAACAGACTAAGACAAAGCCATAATAATTTTAGTTGTTTTCTCTGTAGAAATATTAATAGATTAAAAATGATTTTAATTGTCTTCCTACAGAAAATTATATACAGGTTTATATTCAGTAATATATTAGTAAATCCTATTGTTAACTGCAGTTCAGTTTGTAAAATGAAAAAGGCATATAGATCATAGTGAAGAAGCTAAGTGTTAAATATTGTTTACATGCCCGTTGTAATCTATTAAAAAATAAACACAAATACTATCCTTAAGAAATAAAAAACAACAAATAGATTTCTCAAATATGCTTATTCACTGTATTATTATATTTTGAGTCCATAATAAGAGACAATCCTAATGATAATATCAACATACAAATGCTTTAAAAATAAATAGACTAGCTATTTCTAGTGATTACTTGAAACATGAATAGACAAATAAATTAGAAGAAAACTCCTTGGACAAACTAGGACCAGTCTGAAAGTAAGTGTAGGATAGTGCCTATTATCAAAAGTTTGACTGAGTTAATATTATTTAAAAAATACAAAAAAAAATTGCTTTGGGAAAATACGACTGTTTTTAAATGGAATTGATTTTAATTGATGTTTCTGTGTTCTTGATTTAATTTTGTATTCCAGGAATCCTAATTTCTAGTACTTACAAGTCTTCATATGAGATTAAAATAGAAAAGATGAAAAGGTGAATGAAGAAATTTTCTTGTTAATCCTGTCTTTGATCTTGTATTCTTTCTGTTAGAGGAATGGTTGGAAGCATCGTCAGTTTAAAAGGTTTTGTTGTTGTTGTTTCGAATTTCGAAGAAAGGTTAGTTGGGCATGGTGGCTCAAGCCTGTAATCCCAGCACTTTGGGAGACAGAGCGGGGTGGATTATTTGAGGTCAGGAATTCCAGACCAGCCTGGTCAACATGGTGAAACCCCATCCCTACTAAAAATAAAAAAATAAAAAAAAATTAGCTGGGCATGGCGATATGTGCCTTTAATCCCAGCTACTTGGGAAGTTGAGGTGGGAGAATCACTTGAACCCAACAGGTAGAGGTTGCAGTGCACTGAGATCATGCTACTACTGCACTCCAGCCTGGAAGGCAAAGCCAGAATCCATCTCAAAAAAATAAAGCAAAAGAAAAAAAGAGAAAAGCAGTAAAAAAAATAGTTAAGGTAAAGCTTATAAGGAATGTTAAATATTGCACAGGAGACCTTGGCAAGTAAGTCTTTTGCACTCCAAGGAGAGTCAGTGTTCAACACCATTTAGTGTGAAACTTCATCAGGAAGCTAATTCCTTCCAAAGGAAAACTCTATTTCAGCAGCTTAGAGGAGGCATACTGTGTGTCCTATAGTCTATATTGATCCTCTGTAGTCCAATATATCAAATTCATATTGTAGATTTCTGGAAGAAGAAACATAATCTCAAAATTCAAGCAGCTTATCGAATATTTGTTTATCAAATATCTTAAGAAATAAACATGAGATGCCAGCCACGGTGGCTCATGTCTGTAATCCCAGCACGTTGGGAGGCTGAGGCAGGAAGATTATGAGGTCAAGAGATTCAGATCATCCTGGTCAACATGGTGAAACCCCTTCTCTACTAAAAAAGAAAACAAAAATTAGCTGGGTATGTCGGCATGCGCCTGTAGTCCCAATTACAATTGAACCCAGGAGGAGAAAGTTGCAGTGAGCAGAGATCGCGCCACTGCACTCCAACCTGGAGCCTGTCTACAGAGCAAAACTCTGTCTCAAAAAAAAAGTAAATAAAATAAAGAAATAAACAAGAGAACTGTAAGAAAAAATGCACAGATATATGACATACTGCATGTACAATATTCAATAGTGCGTTTAAAAGATAAATATAATTTTACCACTAAAATGGACCAGAATAATGGAAACTAAAATTTTAATTTAGACATGATTGCTTTCTTTTAGAAAGGCAATTAGAGTTAATACATACCCATCTCCCCACACAGGCACACAGACTCAATTTTTTTTTTTTTTTTTTTTGCTTTTTAACATTTATTTTACATTTTGTGGATCTGAACAATGTTTTATATACAAATATTGCCCAATAAACTGTAATACAATTAATTTATTCAATTTCGGGAAGTCTTCTCAAAAACTGAACTTGCGGCACTGAAGTTTTACCTTAAAACTCTGAGAAAGTCTGTGACACCTGAAAAATTGTTGTTATTATTGTTTTCTTCTTTTGAGGAGGAATCTCACTCTATCTCCAGGCTGGAGCGCAGTGGCTCGATCTCGGCTTACTGCAACCTCTGACTCCCTGGTTCAAGGAATTCTCCTGCCTCCTGCCTCAGCCTTCAGAGTAGCAGGGATTAGAGGCACACGCCACCACACCCATCTAATTTTTGTATTTTTTGTAGAGACAGGGTTTCACCATGTTGGTCAGGATGGTCTTGATCTCCTGACCCCGTCATCTGCCTGCCTTGGCCTCCCAAAGTGCTGGGATTACAGGCGTAAACCACCGCACCAGGCCATTAGATTTTTTAAAATGAGATAGAAGTGCTTTATGTATATAAATTCACTGAATAATAAGAGGAAAATCTTGCAAAAATTTGTCGAATGTTCTAAAGACAACTCTTAAGTTTTGTATGGAGGAGCAATAAAAACAACTTTAAGTTTTGTATGGAGGAGCAATAAAAACAACTTTAAGTGACTCATGCAGGAATATTTACCTGCCTGTTAACACCAGTTCCACAAGTACTGCTGCAAATTTAAGGAATTTTGCACATCAGCAAAATAGGACATTTATGGAATCTTGGAGAGGGATGTTTCGCATTCAGGCAAAATAAACGTTGCAGTTTTGTGCTGTTTTCATTACTTAGTTTTTTAAAATACAAAGCATTTCAGTTCCCATAATGACGTGGAATCACTTGAGGTGGCATAAAATAGATTAACACTTTCTGTCACCTGAAGGATGTAAAACAGTTGTTTCACCTGCTGTGTCTCTGAAAGATGAATGAAGGCAACCTTTAGATCTACTTCTGGATTTGTCTAAAGGTACTTTTAACAGAGCACCCAATAAAATATAGAACTATTTATACTTTGGTTCTTTCAGAATAAGTGGGGTAAAGAATAAATCAGGTAAGGAGAAGAAAACTATGAGTTTTAGCCCTCTCAGTATTCAACCAAAAGATAGGAATTTTTTTTGGTCGTATATATAGAAACAGAATTGATATTAACCTGAGACTTCTACAAATCCAATATACCAAGCTTTCCTATTAGACAGTTATAAAATGAGTTCAGAGTGAAGATTTAAAAACCTTGTTAATATCTGAAAAAAAAATTAATCCTGAGGGAAAAGCAATTAGAGGAAAAAGGAGCCCTGCATATGAAAATTACCTTCTGCTAACTGCTTTTGTGAAAGAAATAAAGTAAGTATTCTTTGTATTTAAGTAATGAAGAGAGACAGCCTTTGATATAATTAACTAATGCTGGCAAATTTATGTCAAATGAATATTCAAAGACAAAAAATATTGACACACCAGCAGTCAATACTACAAATACTAAAAATTTTTTAGTGTTAAATTTTAAGGAAATTGGATTTAAAAAAAATTAAGACACTTTTATTTCTTCACATTTATCAATAACCTTCAGTAATTTTATTTTGTCTAGACAATTGAAATCTTAGGGCAATGTAAGATATTATACACATTTTTTTGAATTAGATCCTCTGAGAGATGAATCATGTTTAGTTGTAAAGACTCAACTACAAACAAACCTTATTTCATTGCACTTTGCAGATATTGTGTGTGTGTGTTTGTTTTTTGTTCGTTTGTTTTCAAATTCAAGGTTTGTGGTAACCCTACGTTAAGTCTATCAGCACCATTTTCCAACAGTATGTGCCTACTTTATGTCTCTGTGTCACATTTTGATAATTCTTGCAATATTTCAAACTTTTAAAATATTATTGTATATTTTATAGTGATTTCTGTTCAGTGATTTTTGTTGTTACTATTCTAACAGTTTTCTGGGGCCGTGAAGCATGCCCATGACATGGCAAACTTAATCAGTAAATGTTGTGTGTTCTGATTGTCCCAACACATGGCTCTCTTCCTGTCTCTCTCCCTCTCCTTGGGTCTTCCTGTTCCCTGAGACATAATCAATTTGACATTAGGTCAATTAATAATCCTACAGTAACCCCTAGGTGTTGTAAAAGTAAGAGTTTCATCTCTCACTTAATGAAAAGTTAGGAAAGATTAAGCTGAGGCTGGGCACCAGGGCTCAGGCCTGTAATCCCAGCAGTTTTGGAGGCCGAGGCAGGTGGATCACAAGGTCAAGAGTTAAAGGCCAGCCTGGCCAAGATGGTGAAACCCCGTCTCTACTAAAATAAATACAAAAATTAGCCAGTGGCAAGGTGCCTGTAATCCCACCTACGTGGGAGGCTGAGGCAGGAGAATCACTTGAACCTTGAGAGTGGAGCTTGCAGTGAGCCTAGATCGCGCCACTGTACTCCAGCCTGGGCGACAGAGTGAGACCTAGTCCCAAAATAAATAAATTAATAGAAATGATTAAGCTTAGTGAGGAAGGCATGACGGAAGTAGAGATAAACTGAAAGTTGCATCTCTTGCACCAGTCAACCAAGTTTTGAATGCAAAGGAAAAGTTCTTGGAGGAAATTAAAAGTACTACTGCAGTGAACACACAAATGTTAAGAAAGACTTATTGTTGATATGGAGAAAGTCTGAGTGGTTTGGATAGAGCAAAGCAAACCAAACACAACCCTACGTAGAACCCTTATCCAGAGAAAGGCTCCTCCACTCCAACTCTTTGAAGGCTGAGAGAGGGAGGAAGCTGCAGAAGAAATGGTTGAAACTAACAGTTTGGTTTATAAAGTTTAAGAAAAGAAGCCATCTCCATAACATAAATGAGCAAAGTAAAGCATCAAGTGCTTATGTAGAAGCTGCAGCAAGTTTTCTAGAAGATATAACAAGATAATTGATGAAGGTGGCTGCACTAAACACTAGATTTTCAAAGTAGATGAAACAGTCTTATAATGGAAGAAGATGCCACCTAGGACCTCCGTAGCTAGAGAGAAGTCAATTCCTGGCTTGGAAATTTCAAAAAACTGACTTTTATTAGGGGCTAATATAGATGCTGACTTTAAGTTGAAGCTAATGCTCATTTATCATTTCAAATATCACAGGGCCCTTAATTATGCTAAATCTACTCTGTTAGCTCTATAAATGGAAACTAAGCCTGGGTGACAGCCACATCTGTTTACAGCATGATTTGCTTAACATGTTAAGCCTACTGTTGAGACCACATATCTATAAATATTTTTTTTCAAACTATGACTGCTCATTGACAATACATCTGGTCATCCAAGAGCTCTGAGGGAGATATACACAGAGATTAGTGCTATTTTTATACCTGCAAACACAGCATCCTTTCTGCAGCACATGGATCAAGGAGTAATTTTGACTTTCAAATTCTGTGATTTAAGAAAGACTGTCATAAGTTTATACCTATGGCTATAGATACTAATACCTCTGATGAATCTGATCATAGTAATTAAAAAATTTTGGAAAGGTTTCACCATTCTAGATGTCATTAATAATATTTATGATTCATGGGAGGAGGTCAAAATATCAACCTTAAGACAAGTTTGAAAGCAGTTGATTCCAACCCTCCTGGATGACTTCAGGATTCAAGACTTTAGTAGAGGAAGTAACTGCAAGTTTGGTAGATACAGCAAGAAAACTATGGTTGGAAGTGCAGCCTGAAGATGGGACTGAATTGCTGCAGCTCATGGTAAAACTTTTATGGATGGGAAGTGGCTTCTTAATGGGTAATCTAAAAAACTGGTTTCTGGAAACAAAATCTACTCCTGGTGAGATGCAGTAAACATTGTGAAAGAACAACAAAGGAGTTAGAATATGTCATAAATATAGTTGATAGAGCAGTATCAGGATTTGAGGCATATGAGATCATTCTTGTGTTGCCATAAAGAAATGCCTGAGACTGAGTCACTTATAAAGGAAAGAGGTTTAATCAGCTCATGGTTCTGCAGGCTGTACAGGAAGCATGGCATCCACATTTGCAGCTTCTGGTGAGGCCTCATGGCAGAAGGTGAGGCAGGAGCAAGCATGTCACATGGAGAAAGCAGAGTGAAAGAGAATGGTGGTGTGAGGTGCCACACACTTAAACAATCAGATCTCCAGAATACTTACTATTGCAAGAACAGCACCAAGCCATGAGGGATCCACCCCCATTACCTAAACATTTCGCATCAGGCTCTGCCTTCAACACTGAGGTCTAGATTTCAACATGAGATTTGGGCAGGGACATATATCCAAACTCTACCAGAGAGGATTGACTCCAATTTTGAAAGAAGTTCTACTGTGGATCAAATTCTTCTGAACAATATTGTATGCTACAGAGAAATTTTTAGTGAAAGAAAGAGTCAATGGATGTGACAAACTGTGTCAATATCTTATTTTAAGAAATTGCCATAGCCACATCCACCTTTAGCAACCACCACCCTGGTCATCAGCCATCCACATCGAGACAAGACCCTCCACTCACAAAAAGATTCCTACTCACTGAAAGCTCAAATAAGCATTAGCATTTTTTAGCAGTAAATCATTTTTAATTAGGGTATGTGAGTTTTTATAGTCATAATACTATTGCACATGTAAAAGACTAGTGTATGTTATGAGTTGATGTAATGGGAAAAGAAACAGAAAAAAAGACTACTGTAAACATAACTTTAATATGCACTAGGAAACAAAAATATTTGTGTGGCTCACTTTATCATGATATTGGCTTTATTCTTATGGTCTTGAACCAAACCCACAATATCTCCAAGATGTACCTGTATTTATTATTTAGTCCTTTTTGCTTCCCAAGACCCAGTGCTCTCTTGCCATTTATTCATTTCTTCAAATCTATCTTTAAAGTATTTGCCTTTAAAATTTAATGCATGTCATTCTGTTGCCTACATCACTTAGGAGTTATTGAATCTGGGTGCAGATGCATTTGCTATTGAACAGATAAAATTAAATACTGTGTCATATCGTCTTTATTTCTTACAAGTATTTGAAGTAATTGTAACTGAAGTCTAAATGCATAGAGTCTAAATGCAGACATAGAATTAATATTTTGTTCTATCTTCATTCTTTTTCTACATATGTATCAAGTCCAACAAGCTCATTTATTTATTTTAAATAATCATATACTTTTTATAAGCACTGAGCTAGCATGCAAATGACAGATTGGGTCTCAGATAAATATAGTAAGTTCTCGTTGCATCTCACGCTGCTAATCTTATGCTCTGGCATTATACTCCCATTAGTGTAGAATTTCAAGTATTCTAAGGCCTAAAAGAATTGATATAAGTTTCAGAGTCATTACAGTCTAGAATAAAATCCAGTTCTTAGGCTTTTTTCCCCCAGTGCATTTGTAATAAGTCAAAGTCTTCTACATGAAACTGTTTAACAATTACATGGCAATCAAAATCACATAGAAATCAAATAACTTGCTAAACTGTGTGTGTTGTAAACACTGAAAAAGTTACACAGTGATAGTGTCCGACTGAGGAATGAGAAACTATTGTTCCCATATGGTTATCACAGGTACACAGTGGGATTGACTAGGACAAGAATAAGTCAAAGTATGCTATATGGACAGGTGTGTTCAGAAATGGTTTATCTGCACATCAAGTATGATGATCTTACACCTGTATCTGTTCAAATATACACAAGTAGTTACCAGTTGCCATTTGCCATTCAATAGCTAATCCAAATAATGGCAAATCGGATGTATTCAATCAATATTGCCACCTCTGCTCTTTAAAGAGGAAAATATAAAGCTGTGTCTTATACTAGGTCAGTTTGTCTTTGATTATTATAACACAAGAGACTTCAATGGAGGAGAAAAAATATTGTCTTTTCATAAAAGCACAGTTTTGTCAAATAATTTTCTAGGCCTTGAAAAATAATAGATACACTGTTACAAATTGCCCTAAACTACATGTGATTCTTGAAAGAAATGAGAAAACTGGAAAGTACTGATTAAATGTAATAGGTTTCCTTATACCCTGAAATTGAGAGATGAGTCAGGCTTCCTTAAAGCAGGTAACATTGCTTTGAAAATCTTCTGAGATAATATCTCTAGTTTTAGGATTTTCAAATTAGGTTTGCAGGTTTATGATGACTTGCATTAAATGGTGCCTCTTTAGCATGTTTTATAGACAGTGTTTGAAAGTGGATCCAATAGAATGTACCCAACTCCAAACATTGAGATAATGGCGCCAACTGAGGGATTTTCAGGAAGTCATTCTGATGCATAGCTGCTATAAATAGCTTGAAGATAACTGTTTTTCAATATTATGGCAGGTATATCAAAACATCCTAGAAGTTATATTATAAGAATAGTTAAGGCTTAGGACCATACTTCCTAGATGAAGTAACTCTTTTGCAATTATTTCACTTAGTGCTTTATCCCCTTATCATTTATTATGACATTGTTTGTTTGTGCCAAAACCAAATGTAATGTTGTAGGAGTATTTTCAGAAGCCTTACTTAGAGCACATGATTGAATATTATGCATTTGAATATCACCTGTCAAGTATGTTATAAAAAACAGCAGCTATAGTAATGAGACATAGAGATCCACAGTATCATCCTATTTAGTACTGCTATTATTGTTTTTCCTAGTTTTGGGGCTAAACTGGTGATTACTTTTATAAGTGATCACTGAATTCTGACTTATAAGAACTAAGTCAGAATTCGGTCTTTAGTCCTTATAAGAGTACTAAATCAGGACCGAATTCTGAAAGCTAACCAGCTTTTTTTGCTTCTCAATAGACCAAGGACAACAAAAGCAAAAACTGAAAAGAAAGATTCTGGGAAGATTCATTTGTTGCTTATGCCAATCACAGCCAAATGTGTTCTACAAAATAACTAATTAAAAGACACATAGTGGCTGGGCATGGTGGCTCATAACTGTAATCTCAGCACTTTGGGAGCTGAGGTGGGTGTATCACCTGAGGTCAGGAGGTCAAGAATAGCCTGGCCAACATGGTGAAACCACATCTCTACTAAAAATACAAAAAATTGAGCCAGGCATGGTGGTGCATGCCTGTAGTCCCAGCTACTCAGGAGTCTGAGGCAGGAGAATCACTTAAATTTGGGAGGTGGAGGTTGCAGTGAGTGGAGATTGTGCCACTGCACTCCAGTGTGGGTGACGAGCCACACTCCATTTCAAAAAAAAAAAAAAAAAAAAAAAGAAGACACATAGTGATTAGTGATAGTGACTTTGTACAAGAGTCTCAGGTATTTAATATGTATGCTGATGACAGGCCTTTATGATATATTCTTTTGTATGTGTTTTTTTTTAATATTGAGTTATTCATCTATTCTTAAATTTGAATGGAATCTGGAACATACTTGAGACATTAATTCACTCAGTTCAAAAATAGGGAAAGTGAAATTATACAGGCTAATAATTTGTTTTAAAATGGCAGAAATTTAGAAATTGTCTTCCATGATGGCTCAGATCCAAGATCTCATCTTTTCTTGGTGTATTTTGTATTATTGAAGCTTTATTCTTATGATTTCATAGAATTTTGTTACTTTTTGTGTCCTGACACAACATGAAATGTAATTTAAAATGCGTATAACAAAAAAATTAGTTTCAGAATCACCAAAGATATGTAAGCAGTGTAGGAAAATGTAGGAGACTAGAGATCACAGCAAGCTCTGTGAAATACCCCCTTTTTTATTGCATTTTCCTGTCCTTGACATGGCTTTTACTGTCTCTGATGGACTGAATCAATATGTTTTCATAATGAATGATAATATTATATGAAAATACCCCCAAGAGAATTTTGCACACAGTAAAGCCTCTTTGTGACTTCTCTTTCTTTTCCAAAGCAAACAAAGTTTACATAAGTTAGACAACAAATGATTGCATATAATTTGTGTTTTGGAGAACAGCTTATTGCCTGAAGTATTCCTGATCTACAATCAGCATTATAGGAAATAGGTTAATTTAAAAAAAATATAAATATAGAGAGAGTTCATTTCCAAAAATAATTTTAACACTTCTTCTTGAAAATAACTGCTATGGGAGAAAAGACAACCCTCATACACTGTTGGTGGGAGTGTTAGTATAACCACAATGGAAAACAGCATGGACATTCCTCAAGAACTAAACACAGAACTATCATATGATCCAGCAATCCTACTGCTATGTATATACCAAAAAGAACAGAACTCAATATATCTGATTTTGATAACTTTGTCAAGAGAAGAGATATCTGTATTCCCATGTTTATTGTAGCACTATTCACTATAGCCAAGATTCATCAGCAACTTAAGTGTTCATCATTAAAAGAATAGATAGTAAATTTTACAACGTCAGAATGCATAAAGAGCACACAAGTGAAACAAAGTTAAATACAACAAACCAGAAAAAAATAAATGCATTATATCAAGAAGTCCAAAGATGAGTATCTAGAGTCATTAGATCTATGTAAGTAAAAGAAAACAATAAAAAATACTAATAACAAACCAATAAGAAAAAATGATCAAAGGTATAAGTAAGCAAATCATATAAGAAAAAAATTAAAAAGTAATTTTTAGACACATAAAAAATAAGGAAATCTAATTAAAATCTTATAAATCTTACAAATCAGATAAGAATAATAACATTTGGTAATATCAAATATTAATGTGGTGGGAAAGTGGACACTCTCAAAATGAACTGGTGGCAATGAATATTCATAAGCCATATTGGAGGGCAATTTGAATGCATTTGTTGACATACAAATTATACTTGATTAAAAGTCTGCTTTCTAGTTCATACAATAGAGATATAGTTAGAAAGACAGGTCCTGAAAAGTTAGGACTCCAAAATAGATTGCAAGTAAAAATGTGAGCTGCAGCAAAATATGGACAATATGACACCATTTACTGAAAGCTAATGAAGAATTCAGAACTGTATCTTTTATAGGACAATACTAGAAAATGATCAGCAACAAAATGATCAGCAAATGGATAGTTTCTAGAGGATGGAGTGGATGAGGGTTGGGAGTTAGACCAAACAGAATCAGTGGTAGTTTTTTTAAGACTATAGATTCATTTTTCATTTATATAATTGATATGGTTTGGTTCTGTGTCCCCAACCAAATCTCATCTTGTAGCTCCCATAATTCCCATGTATTATCAGAGGGACCCAGCGGAAGATGATTGAATCATGAGAGCCGGTCCTTCCCGTGCTCTCCTCATGATAGTGAATGGGTCTCACAATATCTGATGGTTTTAAAAATGGGAGTTTCTCTGCACAAGCCCTCTCTTTGCCTGCTGCCATCTACATAAGAGGTCACATACTCCTTCTTGCCTTATGCTGTGATTGTGGGACCTCCCCAGCCATGTGGGACTGTGAGAAATTGCCCAGTTTTAGTTATGTCTTTACCAGCAGTGTGAAAATAGATTAATATGATATTCAAATGAAATAAGACAATATCCATGGAAAGGAAAAAATAATAAGAAAATAGAATTTCTAGAATATGGGAGAGTGGTAAATTTTAGATTAAATTATGAGAGTGTATATTTTATCCCATTCTGTCAGAGATGTAACCTACAGAATAGGAGAAAATATTTGCAAACTACCCACCAGCAGGAGATTAACAACCAGAATTTATAACGAGCTCAAACAACTCAATAGGAAAAATACAATTGGGATTTTTAAAATGGGCAGAAGGTCTACATAGACATTTCTCAAAAGAACACATAAAAATGCCAGACAAGTATTCGAAAAATTACTCAGCATCACTGATCATCAAAGAAATGCAAATCAAAACTACAATGAGATTTTATCTCACCCCAGATAAAATAACTTTTATCAAAAAGACAGACAAATGCAGGTGCTGGCTAGGGTGTGAGAGAATGCATTTTCTTTTGTAGTAGCCCAATTTCATCATCCTGGCTTCAGCATACCTCTGACCTTTGATTCTGCCTGCTAGGAGTTTTATTTGACTTTAGGTTTTCCTTCTATTGTTTTGAAGAAAAAAATTACATATGTATATAAATATATAAATTTATATATATTTATATACATAAATATATATTCACATATATAAATTATATATATATTTATATACATAAATATATATTCACATATATAAGTAATAGATATATTTATATACATAAATATATATTCACATATATAAATATTTAAATTTATATATTCAAATATACAAACTTATATATTCATATATAAATATACATAAATATTCAAATCTCTAAATTTATAAATATTTAAATTTATATGTTTATATATGTGAATATATATTTAAATACCTGAATTTAAATTTATAAAAATATATATGATCTCTAAGAAATTATTTGTGAGATATCTCAAATAATTTCATAACAATGGATTATAAAATAATTATCTTCTATGTTTTGTATTGCCTCTCAAGGTCAAGAATTTTGTTTGCATATATTAGCATTTTCTGGTGTTCTTTCATTAGGCTTTCATATTAAGGAAGAAGGGCTTAATAACTGGCTCATCTTCTCTCTTTTGATAAAGTAAAAACATTTTCCTCTTCGATTCTTTTTCTTCTGCCTCTTATTTTCATTAAAAAAAAAATCCTTGCTAGTTTTCATTTTCAAGAAAGCTGACAATCTGATACAGGCTTTTCTTTTGTAGAAAATCCATATATTTATTGGATTTGTTATTAGAAGAGACAAAGGCAAATACTGTCTTTTTAGACAGGAAATTGAAATTAGCCATGCCAGTTTCATTTTATATATTTTTTTCAATTCCTAGCACTTTTGTTTCTACATTATAATCTCCATGTATGTTTAAATTACATTGAGAAAAGCATCTTCATACACCGCATATTCTCTTATGATTTAAATTGAAGAACACTGTATTTCCTTAATTATCTTCAGTAGGAAGATTAATCCATGCATGTTTCATCCAAAAAAAAGTTTCTATTTAATAGATACTTAATATGTGTAATTCATGAGAGTATATATCAGGATTAAAGGATGAATAAGGCCCAGTTTTACAAGAGCTAATACAGTGGAAATGCTTATGAACTACTTGACAGACTGCTAACTTGAAATTTTGCACTCTCTATGCAATTTAGAGATTCTACATTCCAGATTCTCTTTAGCTCCCTCTTGACTTCAGTTTCCTCTGGCAAAAATTGCTACCCTCGTCCTTCTATATAACTCACTTAACTCAAAGTTGAAAGTGAATTTTTGCCTGAATATATTAGGTAGGTTTCATATTCTGGGAAACCTCATCTGTAATGTGAAATCCCCACCAGGCCAAAGATAGGAGAAATAGTTTCAACTCCCTTAGGTGGGGAAAAAAAATACAGATTTTATGGTCTTTTTAGAGATCCAGTTCTGCCTTTAATCAGAATTAATTTTGTTTTAAGTATATCCAATTATAATTATTTCAAATTAAATTATAATGAATTATAATCAATTGTTAGGTTAGAATATTCACCACTTACCTGTTGGAAGGGAAACTGAATATTTGAATAATAAGGATTGTGTCTATATATGGGTAAGGACAAAATGTTTTCTTAATTAAGTGGCCTTTGTCTAAGATATTTATAATATTTATGCTACTTAGTCCAATTAAAACACAGTTTTATGTCATTGGAAAGTTGAATGTCTTCAAATATGACAGGTTTACTAAAGTCACTTTGAATCTCAAAAACATTGTAGAAAATATTGACAAAATAATATTGTTCAAAGCCTTTATTTTTCAACTAAAATTGCCCAGGAATTGAAAGTAAATACGCTTTAATCGATTTCATGTTATCTTCATTTTTAAATGTAAAAGAGTGACTTGAGATGTGACTAAGAGCAAAACACAGTGTTGCCACCTTTTTGTCTCTTTCTGTAACAGAATATTAAGTAGTCTTACCTTCAGTGCTCCAGGTTGAAGACTATCAGTTATGCACAAACTAGCATTCTACTCCAGTAAGCATACAATTCACCTTGCTTTTGTAAAACTAAAGAAAGCCATTTCCTGATCCTTACAAATTCTACAGTATTTTATAAGATGTAGCAATATCCAACTTTTTAAGGAACATTAATATAACATAAATTAAATATCTTTGTAAGGAGATTAGTCTAAAACTTGATGATCTATGCAGTACATCTCATCCTTTTCTCAGTCTCCTTTCACACAATTCTTGGTGGAAATAATTTTTTATTATTTTTTTATAAAATTTTAAATATTGCAAATATTTAGAAATTTAAATATTTTCTTAGGTTATTTAAAATTTTCAATACATTTTTGTCGTTAATGTTTTTGTTATCAATATTTGGTTAATTTTATGGTGAGTAGGAGAAACATGTTCTAATTAAGTCCATATAAATAAAGAAAACTGTATACAGGAAGCCCCTCTCAATTAAGGGGAAATGTTTCAAGAGCCCCAGTGAATGCCTAAAGACATGGATAATGCAGAACCCTAAGTACGGCATGCATTTTCCATCTGATATGAGAGAGAGCTACCAAATGACTAATGAACAGATAACATGTAGCTTGGATATGCTGGACACAGGAATGATTCACATGACGAGGGGATGGAGCAGGTCAACAGGAGATTTCATCATGCTTCCAAGAATAGTGCACAATTGAAAACTTGTGTATTGCTTATTTCTGGATTTTTCCAATTAATATTTTAGGACTCATGTCCATGAGTAACTGAAACCTTGAAAAGTGAAACCATGAATGAAGGGGAACTGCCATCTTTTTAAAGACATCTTCATCGAAACTATCTTAATCCACATCTATTATCACATTAAATAGAGCTTTTTATTGGCAATGACCGTGGAGAATAAAAGGTCAATGCATAAGTTGATTGGTTCTTTCAAACTCAGCTTTATGTGTAAAATCTCAAAGGTTCTGTTTAATGCAACGTGAAGGACTAAAAGACATTGCTTCAGAAACAAAATAAAACAAGTTCCTTCTCTGATTGGAGCTAAGGGAACTTATGGATTACATCATGTATGACATAATATATACATGTTTAAAGCCACTTTGATTCATAATCCAAAGATGCTTCATAATGTAAAGCCAACAACGAGAAACTGCCAAAAACTGTAATAAGATACTGGTGACAACCATTAACCTTGCTTCTCTAAGATTTTTTTTGTGTGTGATTATAGGCACAGCTGTCTTAACTTTCATACAGTCAAAATTGTAAGAAGTATTTAGAGGAAAACATGAAAATTGATCATTGTTACATATTACAAACAAAAAGATAAAAACTAATATCAAAATTCTCTCCTTTGTCTTGTTGGTTCTTATTTTATTATTATTTCTTTTTTTATTGTACTTTAGGTTCTGGGGTACATGTATAGATCATGCAGGATTGCTGTATAGGTATATCCATGGCAATGTGGTTTGCTGCCTCCATCCCCCCGTCACCTATATCTGGCATTTCTCCCCATGTTATCCCTCCCCAACCTCCTCACCCTGCGCTGTCCCTTCCCTAGCCACCCCTGGGGCAGACCCCAATGTGTGATGCTCCCCTCCATGTGTCCATGTGTTCTCATTGTTCAGCACCTGCCTATGAGTGAGAACATGAGGTGTTTTATTTTCTGTTCTTCTGTCAGTTTGCTGAGAATGATGTTTTTGAAAGATTCATAGTACTATTCCAAAATGACTTATATAAGTTTGTATTGAAAATGTGTATACAATAGTGTATTTTGAAGTCAAAACTTTTATTTTGCTGTTGTTTTTCTTTTGTTGTTTGATTTTAATTTTGAAAATATATTCAAGACTATTGCAATAGGGAAAATAAATTATACTTAACACCCCTGGAACAAAGGTGGGAGAGATTTTAAGCTCAAGAAAGAACTAGTAGAAAAATATTGGCAAGTGTTAGGGAGAGGTTAGTCATTGTGTTCAGGCCATCTGTGTTTGCTAATTGTCCTTTATCAAAGTCAGGCTCCAACCTTTGAACAGAGATTGGAAGATAGAGGGTCCTCATGATTATATTTTAAATGAATGGCTCCTATGTCTTGAGATACATGTTTCTGGGTTGTAGAAAATTTATGTTTTGAAGGGCCAGAAAAAATTTACAATGGAGAGTTTTTAAAAGTAAATACCCTAAGAAAATGTAGGTCAGAGAATTGTTAGAACCTGTGAAGCAGAGGTTGAAGTGAGTGGAGATAGCGCCATTGTACTCCAATCTGGATGGGAGGGAGGAAGGGAGGGAGGGAGGGAGGGAGGAAGGAAGGAAGGGAGGGAGGGAGGGAGGGAGGGAGGAAGGAAGGAAGGGAGGGAGGGAGGGAGGGAGGGAGGAAGGAAGGAAGGAAGGAAGGAAGGAAGGAAGGAAGGAGGAGGAGGAAGGAAGGAAGGAAGGAAGGAAGGAAGGAAGGAAGGAAGGAAGGAAGGAAGAAGGAAGGAAGGAAGGAAGGAAGGAAGGAAGGAAGGAAGGAAGGAAGGAAAGAAGGAAGGAAGGAAGGAAGGAAATATAGGTCAAGGACTTGTGGTCAGGATGAAATCCATTTAGTCACACTGAGAGAAACATTAAAGCCATGTTGATCTTTATTCTCTGATAAAAAAAACTCACCTGGAAACAACTGCCTTGTATATAATTAAGAGTTATTTAATGTATGCTTAACCAAAAGCAGTATTTGAAAAAGTGCTATATATGAAGTTTAATCAATTAAAATTCTAAGCACCAGTGGTTATCAGATAACACAAGCTATACCTGTCTATATGGATGTGCTTTCCCATGGTAGAAATGCTGGACTGAGGATTTCTGGACATATACAATGCATATTGCGGAGACTCATGGCAGGTTCTTGAGAAAATATTTTCATTTGTGCCTGAAGTCACTAACTTTTCTCTCTTTTCAGTGGAGATGGAGTATTAATCCATCAAGTTGTATTTGATCCTTTGTTTCCATAAAAAATAAATATTACAATTTTTATTTAATACTTATTTTGCACATTGGACTGTGTCGATGCTTGCCCATACCCTTACTTCATGCATCTTACAATGGTGTTCCCTTCCAACCCTTCCAAAGAATTCCTTTTATATGTTAATATACTGCTCCTTTTGCCTTTATCAAAGGCAAGTGCATTTGGTTTGGATATTTTATCTATTGCATCTTTCATTTTGTCCTATTTTCAAACACATGTTAAAATTTATTTTTAAACTGATTGTAGAAAACATTTTGCCTTTTGAAAATTTTAAAAAATATTCTAGGAGATAAAAAAGGAATGTAGCTGATAGTATTTCTCTTTGTGCTTTGGTACACAAAAAGTCTACCAAACAATACTATAATTTGACCCATAGCACTTGTTTATCTAATATATCAGTGTCCTTAGTACTTTTTTTGAACAGTTTTTCCATTTTTATGGTAATATATATCTTATTTTGGTCTTGTTTGCATATATTATTACACTATGGTATTATGTATGTTTTTAATAAGCTGCTTCAAATCTTTATGATGTAATGAGAAGTATAAACCTAAGTGAATATACAAATACTTAAGAAAATAAATAAATCCTTAAGGAAATGCTGAATTGAAAAATGTTTCTACAGCACACGTCTATATAATATCTATAAAAATCAATGACTGAAGATGATTATGAAGAAGAATTTTGAAGTATTTTAAATAAATCAGGTCTTTTTTTTTTTTTTTTTTTTTTTTTTTTGAGACGGAGTTTCGCTCTTGTTACCCAGGCTGGAGTGCAATGGCACGATCTCGGCTCACCGCAACCTCCGCCTCCTGGGTTCAGGCAATTCTCCTGCCTCAGCCTCCTGAGTAGCTGGGATTACAGGCACACGCCACCATGCCCAGCTAATTTTTGTATTTTTAGTAGAGACGGAGTTTCACCATGTTGATCAGGGTGGTCTCAATCTCTTGACCACATGATCCTCCTGCCTCGGCCTCCAAAGTGCTGGGATTACAGGAGTGAGCCACCGCGCCCGGCCAATAAATCAGGGTCTTTGGCTTAATAATTTTATATTTCAAATCCATGATTCTAAAATTTTATTTCAAAGAAGACACTACTTTTTTGTTTGCTTCTGTATTTTGCAACATTTTGTCCTTTTGGAAGAACAAAATATTGGATATTCTTCCCACATACACATTTTAAGGGTATTTCTAAAGAGGTGGCATTTCACTTTCCACAGGTATACTGCTATCTTCATTGCATGGTTAGTTTGATTGTGAGGACATTATATTAATGAAACATACAAGAAACTTCAATCTGGAAGTATGGAGTTTATTTATCTTTGATTATTTCCCTGTAAGGAAATTCATGACCTTTCTTGTTTTCCAGTTGTATTTTTAATTTATAAAAAATATAAATTTTTAAATATTAATTTATAGTTCTAGAATATCTTTTCCCTTTTCTTTAAAAAAAAAGAAAGGCATGAGAGGATAAATTTAAGATTAAACTGGATGGTTGAGAAGGAAAATAATATTGTGTGTTCAGCAGACTATTAAAGAAAAAATTTTATTTAATCTGCTTAATCCAACAATATTCTGTACCAGATTATGTTCTCTATCAGCCATATAAGATGTTTTTAAGGAAACCATGAATGAACTATGTTTATTTTATTCGTGCTCCTTGGGTAAACAGCTTTTTGTCCTAATGTTAGTAATTTTGCCCTAGCACATGATTATGTGTTCTTGAGAGTGTAATAAATAGGTAGGTCACAATAATTAACTCTACTTAAAGAGATTTCAAATGCCCTTGTTTGATTTCTGGTTCTATTTCTTATCATGGTAAACGACTCATGTCACAGCCATAGATATATAAAATAAGAAGGTAATGTCTGTATTCAGTCTCACGAAGTCGGTAGTGATAGTAAGTCACTTTATGCTAGCAGACATCATTACACTGTTAAATAGGCAATTGTAGTAAGCATTAGTATCTCTGACAAAGATACAGTGAGTCATACTATGCTGCGTTTAATGAGATGTATAATCAACAGTAGTTTTAGATATTGAAATAACCTTCATTCCGCACCATCCTTATGTAAACAATTAATTTATTGTTAATTGAATTAAGAGAATATTTTTTATATTCTCTTTTCTATGTTATAGAAATAGACTACTTTTTATTGCACTTTAGGTTCCGGGGTACATGTGCAGATCATGCAGGATTGTTGCATAGGTACACACATGGCAATGTGGTTTGCGGCCTCCATCCCCCGTCATCTATATCTGTCATTTCTCCCCAGGTTATCTCTCCCCATCCTCCCTACTCCCCGCTGCCCTCCCCTAGTCCCCCCAGACCTCAGTGTGTGATACTCCTCTCCCTGTTTCCATGTGTTCTCATTTTTCAACACCTGCCTATGAGTGAGAACATGTGTTGTTTGATTTTCTGTTCTTGTGTCAGTTTGCTGAGAATGATGGTTTCCAGATTCATCCATGTCCCTACAAATGACACGAACTTATCATTTTTTAGGGCTGCTTAGTATTCCATGGTGTATATGTGCCACATTTTCCTTGTGCAGTCTATCATTAATGGGCATTTGGGTTGTTTCCAAGTCTTTGCTATTGTAAACAGTGCTGCAATGAACATACATATGTGCATGTGTCTATATAATAGAACGATTTATAATCCTTTGGGTATATAGCCAATAATGGAATTGCTGGTTCAAATGGAATTTCTATTTCTAGGTCCTGGAGGAATCACCACACTGTCTTCCACAATGGTTGAACTAATTTACACTCCCACTAACAGTGTAAACGTGTTCCTATCCTCTCCAGCATCCTCTCCAGCATCTACTGTCTTCAGATTTTTTAATGATTTCCATTCTAACTGGTATGCGATGGTATCTCAATGTGGTTTTGATTTGCATTTCTCTAATGACCAGTGATAAGGAGCATTAGACTTTATTTTTTAGAGCAGTTTTAAGTTCATGCAAAATTGAGAAGATACAGACATTTCTCATAGACTCACTAACCTACCCATTTATAGCTTCCCTCATTATCAACATCTCCCACCAGAATGGCACATTTGTCACAATCAATAAACCCACATGGACACATCATTATTACCCAATTGATAGTTTCCCATTAGGGTCCACTCTTGGTATTGTACATTCTACAGGTTTTGACAAATATAGAATGGCACGTATTCACCATTATGGTATCACACAGAATAGTTTCACTGCCCTAAAAATCCTCTGTGCGGCATGCATTCATTCCAGCCTTTCCCTAATCCCTAGCATCTCCTGATCTTTTTACTGTATTCATAGTTTGCCTTTTCTAGAATGTCTTATAGTTGATGTATGAGTCCATTCCCACACTGCTTTAAAGAGATACCTTGGATTGGGTAATTTATAAAGAAAAGAGGTTGACTTAATTCATGTTTCTACAGGCTTCACAGGACGCATAGTTGTTTTTGCTTCTGGGGAGGCCTTGGGAAACTTACAGTCAGGGTGGAAGGTAAAAGGGACATAGGCAAGAGCAGGAGCAAGAGAGAGAGGGTAGATGTTCCACATGCTTTTAAACCAGATCTCATGAAATTTACTATCATGATGACAGCTCCAAGAAGAGAGGCGTTAAACCATGAGAAACCTCCCTCCAGGCCCCGCCTCCAACATTAGAGATCACAATTGAACATGAGATTTGTGGCTTCATATCAAGTCTTCAAATTGGTCATGTCAGTCCCCTTTTGGAGACACAGAACCAAACCATTTTAATTGGAGACATAAAGTATGTAACCTCTTCAGATTGGCTTCTTTCACTTAATAATATGCATTTAAATTTCCTCCATGTGTTTTCAGGGCTTGATACCTCATATTTTTTAGGATTAAATAATACTCTGTTGTCTGCATGTGCAAGAGTTTATTTAGCCACTAATCTACCACAAGGCATCTGTTTGTGTTCAAGTTTTGGCAGTTATGAATAAAGTTGCTATAAAGTTTACTATGGAGGTTATAATGTAGACATAAGTTTTCAGCTCCCTTGGGTAAATAACAAAGAGCATGATTGCTGGATTATATGATAAGAGAATGTTTAGAATTTTGGAAACTGCTAAACTATCTTCCACAGTGACTGTGACATTTTGTATTCCTAGCAATGAAACAGTAATGAATGAGTGTTCTCGTTGCTCCATATCCTCCTCATAATTTGAGATTGTCGATATTCTGGATGTTGTTCATTCTACTAAGTATGTAGTAGTATATCATTGTTAATCGGTGTTTTGCTCATAACATATGATATGAAGCATTTTTTCATATGCTTATTTGTTATGTATATACAGTGGTCCTCCTCTTATTCCTGAGGAATACGTTCCAAGACCTGAATTGATGGCTGAAACTACAGATAGTGCCAAACTCTATATAGACTATGTTTTTCATATACATCTATACCTACAGGAAAGATTAATTTATAAATTAAACCTGAAACTACAGATACTAGTGCCAAACTCTACATAGATTCTTTTTCTTACACGTATATCACTACAGGAAAGTTTAGTTTATAAATCAGGCACAGCAAGAAATTAATAATAACTAATAATAAAACAATTATAACAACATATTTTAATATACATTATGTGAATGTGGTCTCTCTCTCTCTAAAAAATTTCTTATTGTACAGTATTTGCCCTTCTTATGATCCATCAATCTGATAAGCAGAAAGGGCTGCTCTTAACTAGCATGGGTGGTTTTAACAGAGTGGGTATGCTGGACAAAGGGATGATTCACACTGGGGCAGATGGAGCAGATTTATATGAGATTTCATTACACTATTCAGAATGGTGTGCAATTTGAAACAGATGAATTTTTCACTTCTGGAATTTTCAATTTAGTATTTTCAGACCATTATTAACTGTGGGTAACTGAAACCTAGAGAGTGAAACTGCAGATAAAGGATGACTCTTATATCTAATTTGGTGAGATATCTGTTTAAGTCTTTGACCCATTTTCTAATCAGCTGTTTGTTTTCTTAATATCGAGTTTTACATGCCCTTTGTATATTTTGGAAAATAATATTTTATCAGATATATTTTTTGTAAATATTTCACCAGGCTGTGGCTTAGGTTTTCATTCTCTTGACAATGTCTTTTGTGGAGCAGAAGTGTTTACCAATTATTTATTTTTTCATGTATTATTCTTGTGGTGCCGTATCTAAAAGTCATAGCCACAACTAGATTATCATATTTTCTCTGATGTTATCTTGTGGGAACTTTATGGTTTTGCATTTGACCATTTGGGGCCTGTAATACCTTTAGAGTTAATTTTTGTGAGGGGTGTAAGGTCTGCATTTAGATTATTTTCTTGGCATGTGGATGTCTAGTTGTTCCAGCATCAATTGTTGACAAAAATATTTTCTTCATTGTATTGCTTTTGAACCTTTGTCAGAGATCAGTTGACTGTATTTCTGTGGGGCTACTTCTGGCTTCTCTCTTGTAAACCATAGATCGAGTTCTCTATTATTTTGTCAGTGGCAAACTGTCTTTACTACTGTGGCTTTATATCAAGTCTTCAAATTGGTCATGTCAGTCCCCTTTTTCTACCTCTTCAAAGTTTTGTTACCTATTCTAGGTATTTTGTATCTTCATATGAACTTTAGGACAAGGAGCATTATTGCCTGAGCTCCGCCTCTATTTAATTTTATTAAATTGTATTTTAGGTTTTGGGGTACATGTGAAGAGCATGCAAGATTGTTGCAAAGGTACATACATGGCAATGTGGTTTGCTACCTTCCTCCCCATCACCTATATCTCGCATTTCTACCCATGTTATCCCTCCCCAACTCCCCACACCATGCTATCCCTCCCCTAGCTCCCCCCCATAACCCCAGTATGTAATATTCCCCTCCCTGTGTCCATGTGTTCTCATTGTTCAACACCCACCTATGAGTGAGAATGTGAGGTATTTGATTTTCTGTTCTTGTGTCAGTTTGCTGAGAATGATGGTTTCCAGGTTCATCCATGTCCCTACAAAGGACACGAACTCATCATTTTTGATGGCTGCATAATATTCCATGGTGTATATGTGCCACATTTTCTCTGTCCAGTCTATCATCAATGGGCATTTGGCTTGGTTCCAAGTCTTTGCTATTGTATACAGTGCTGCAATGAACATTCGTGTGCATGTGTCCTTATAACAGAATGATTTATAATCCTTTGGATATATTCCCAGTAAGGAGATTGCTGGATCAAATTCAATTTCTATTTCTAGGTCCTTGAGGAATCTCTGCACTGTCTTCCACAATGGTTGAATTAATTTACACTCCCACCAACAGTGTAAAAGTGTTCCTATCTCTCCACATCATTTCCAGCATCTGTTGTCTCCAGAGTTTTTAATGATCACCATTTTCACTGGCATGAGATGGTATCTCAATGTAGTTTTGATTTGCATTTCTCTAATCACCAGTAATGATGAGCATTTTTTCATGTTTGTTGGCCTCATGTATGTCGTCTTTTGTAAAGTGTCTGCTCATATCCTTCACACACTTTTGAATGTGCTTGTTTGCTTTATTTTATTTTATTTTTTTTTGTAAATCTGTTTTAGTTCATTGTAGATTTCCTCTGCCTCTTGTCATATCAGCAGCAACATTAGATTCTCATAGGCACACGAACCCATTTGCAATGAGTGCATGCGAGGGATCTAGGTGGCTTGCTTCTTAAGAGAACCTAATGCTTGATGATTTGAACATTAGATTGAAAGCACCCTATTTTACAGATAGGGTGGTTTCAGCATGAAACTGTTTCATCAGTAAAAAATTATCTTCCATGAAACTGGTCCCACGTGTCAAGGTTGGGGGCCACTGCTATAGATCAATTTGGGAAGAAGTGATATTTTGGAAGTGTTTAGTCTTACTATTCATTAATATAGGATATTCTATTTATTTCATTCTAATTGGATTTATTTTTTATATATACTTTAAGTTCTGAAGATTCTGTGTGGATGTGCAGGTTTGTTACGTAGGTGTACATGTGCCATGGTGGTTTGCTGCAACCATTAACCATAATCTACATTATGCATTTCTCCTGATGCTATCCCTTCCCTGCCCCTCACCTCCTGACAGGCCCCAGTGTGTGATGTGCCTGCCCCTCCCTGTGTCTATGTGTTCTAATTGATCAACTCCCACTTATGAGTGAGAACATGCAGTGATTAGTTTTTTGTTCCTGTGTTAGTTTGCTGAGAATGATGGTTTGAATGATGGTTTCCAGCTTTGTCTATGTCCCTGTAACTCATCATTTTTATGGCTGCATAGTACCATGGTGTATTTCATGGTGTGTATGTGCCACATCTTCTTTATCCAGTTTATCATTGATGGGCATTTGGGTTGGTTCCAAGTCTTTGCTATTGTGAACAGTGCTGCCATAAACATACATGTGCATGTGTCTTTATAATAGAATAATTTATAATCCTTTGGGTATGTACCCCGTAATGAGATTGCTGAGTGAAATGGTATTTTTGGTTCTAGTCCCTGAGGAATTGCCACACTGTCTTCCACAATGGTAGAACTAATTTATACTCCCACCAACAGTGTAAAAGTGTTCCTGTTTCTCCACATCCTCTCCAGCATCTGTTGTTTCCTGACTTTTTAGTGATCACCATTCTAACTGGTGTGAGATGGTATCTCATTGTGGTTTTGATATACATTTCTCTAATGACAGCGATGATGAGCTTTTTTTCATGTGTTTGTTGGCCACATAAATGTCGTCCTTTGACAATTGTCTGTTCATATCCTTTGCCCACCTTTTGATTTTTTTTTCTGGTATATTTGTTTTAGTTCTTTGTAGACTCTGGATATTAGCCTTTGTCAGATGGATAGATTGCAAAAAGATTTTCCCATACTCAGGTTGTCTGTTCACTCTGATGATAGTTTCTTTTGCTGTGCAGAAGCTTGTTAGTTTAATTAGACCCCATTTGTTGATTTTGGCTTTTGTTTCCATTGCTTTTGGTGTTTTAGTCATGAAGTTTCTGTGCATGCCTATGTCCTGAATGGTATTGCTTAGGTTTTATTCCAGGATTTTTATAGTTTAGGTCTTACATTTACATCTTTAATCCATCTTGAGTTAATTTTTGTGTAAGGTGTAAGGAAGGGATCCAATTTCAGTTTTCTGCATGTGGCTAACCACTTTTTCAAACACCATTTATTAAATAGGGTATCCTTTCTTTATTGCTTGTTTTTGTCAGATTTGTCAAAGATAAGTTGGTTCTAGATGTGTGGTGTCATTTCTGAGGCCTCTGTCCTGTTCCATTGGTCTATATATCTGTTTTGGTATCAGTACCATGCTGTTTTGGTTACTGTGGTCTCTTAGTATAGTTTAAAGTCACATAGCATGATGCCTCCAGCTTAGGATTGTCTTGGCTATATGGGCTCTTTTTTGGTTCCATATGAAATTTAAAGTAGATTTTTCTAATTCTGTGAAGAAAGTCAATGGGAGCTTGATAGGGATAACATTGAATCTCTAAATTAGTTTGGGCAGTATGGCTATTTTCACAAAATTGATTCTTCCTAACCATGAGCATGGGATGTTTTTCCATTTGTTTGTGCCCTCTCTTATTTTCTTGAGCAGTGGTTTGTAGTTCTCTGTGAAGAAGTCCTTCACATCCTTTGTAAATTGTATTGCTAGGTATTTTACTCTCTTTGTAGCAATTGTGAATGGGAGTTCACTCATGACTTGGCTCTCTATTATTGGTGTGTACAAATGCTTGTGATTTTTGCACATTGATTTTGTATCCTGAGACATTGCTGAAGTTGCTTAGCGGCTTAAGGAGACTTTGAGCTGAGACAACAGGGTTTTCTAAATATACAATCATGTATCTGCAAACAGAGACAATTTGACTTCCTCTCTTCCTATTTGTATTGCTAAGAGATAAAGTTTCTAATTCTTAAATTATCATTATGGATATCATAGCATTTGCAGGAGAAAACATTAAAACAACTTCCGTTAACAACTTAGAAGATTTCATTCTTCTTCTTAGGTTTTTAAAGCGTAATTTTCCAAAACATTTCTTTTTTATCTTTTGTTTATTTAGGCAAGGAGTTAAGTACCTCTTGAGGTTTTGTAAACATTTCATTGGAAACAAACAAGTATAAATGTCAATCCATTAAAAGATCCAAGTTAACCAGTATATATATATATATATATATATATATATATATATTTTTTTTTTTTTTTTTTTTTTTTTTTTTTTTTAGAGACGCAGTTTCGCTCTTGTTACCCAGGCTGGAGTGCAATGGCGCAATCTCAGCTCACCACAACCTCCGCCTCCTGGATTCAGACAATTCTCCTGCCTCAGCCTCCTGAGTAGCTGGGATTACAGGCACACGCCACCATGCCCAGCTAATTTTGTGTACTTTTTAGTAGAGACGGGGTTTCACCATGTTGACCAGGATGGTCTCCATGTCTTGACCTCGTGATCCACCCGCCTCGGCCTCCCAAAGTGCTGGGATTACAGGCGTGAGCCACTGACCAGTATATATTTTTAAGAAATATAAAAAGAATATTAATTCATGGAGATTTTAAGTTTATTTTAATTCTTGGAAACTACTCTTGTCTAAACCATAATTTCAAAATCTTTCTATTTCTCTCTCAGATAAATAATACCCATCCTCATGCGTGCCAGAATCCACTGGGATAAAAAATTCATAGATATAAAACTACAGTACAGTGTGATTAATGCAAAGTCATTTTAGCTGTATAAAATGTTAGTAGCAAATGGGGGTATTGGCTAGGCGTGGTGGCTCATGCCTGTAATCCCAGAACTTTGGGAGGCTGAGGCAGCCAGATCACGAGGTCAGGAGATCCAGACCATCCTGGCTAACACAGTGAAACCCTATCTCTGTTAAAAATACAAAAACTAACTGTGCATGGTGGCACACTCCACTAGGGAGGCTGAGGCAGGAGAATCACTTGAACCCAGGATGTGGAGGTTGTAGTGAGCTGAGATTGCACCATTGCACTCCAACCTGGATGACAGAGCAAGAGTCCATCTCCAAAAAGAAAGAAAGAAAGAAAGAAAGAAAAAAGACCAGAAAAAAAGACAATAAAATCGGGATGTTAGGGTGTCTTTTCATTCGTCGAGTAAAGGAGAAGAATTGGGATATTAGACAATGAATAGGAGGAAGATCAATTTACAGAGACCTGTGATGCTTGGCAATTTAATGCATGATGATGTGTTTGTTTATTTTTTATTTTTTATTTGTTTAAAAGCAAAAAGAGGCCTCTTAGGAAAACATGAGCCTGGGGAATAAATTTGAAAATACTATGAAAGCCCATAGAAGGAAGTCTCCCCTTTTTATATTTGAAGTCTCAGTATAATAAAATTACTGTTGCACTAATTATTTATTTTCTTAAAGAAAAGTTCAGGTAATTCAACAAGACACTGTATCTCCCAGAAAATCACCTATGTTCTGTTCACTCCTATATACACTGCATCCCAGGTTGTATCTGTAGGTGTATCACATACATTTAAAGAGATATTGCTAAAAAAAAAAACCAAAAGAAGCAATTAAAATGTTTAGTAGTAAGGATGTTTACAGTGTGTAATTTAAGGTTGTGATATAAGATAAAAAGAAATGAAATAAAACCATCGTGTCTATAATTCTGATAAACACATTTAACGTTTTTGTTATTTGTTGTTGTTGTTGTTGTTCTATTTTTGGAAAAGTACAACTTTGACCTCAACTAAATTGCTAGCCTTATCTATTGAGCTCTGTTTCGAACAGCTTTAATAAACAATTATTTTGGTTTATTTTTATTTTTTTATAACAGGTTAACTTTCTTTTTCCCGTTAACCATCTGTGTTCCTGACAGAAATATCGCATATTTTTTTATGATAAATATGAACACTGATAAAGAAATTGCATCTAGACGGATAGTACTGTCATGCATTAGGTTCTTCCCTCACTGTGGTGATCCTTGTATTTGTCATGGCCTTTGAAGAGATACTAAAACCTCTGGCCTTAAGTTGATATGAAAGATTTTCACCTCCTGTGGGCCATGTGAAGGCTGGGCAGCAACCACACCTGCCTGACCTGGACTTGTCTCCTTTCTGGGCTGGGCTGCTTGATATCTCTTAGACTGAGTTGCAGTATCAGAATACTAAAGACTGAGTACCTTAAACAAGAGACATTTATTTTCTTACAGTTCTGGAGACTGGAAGTATAAGACCAAGGTGCCAGAAGATTGATTCTTGTAAGGCCAGTCTTCCCGGTTTACAGATGACCACCTTCTTCCTGTCTCCTCACGTGGACTTTCCTCTGTGCATGCTCAGAGAGACAGATAACGCTGGTGTCTCTTCCTTTTCTTATAAGGACATCAGACACCAGCCCTATTGGATAAGAGTACACCCTTACAATCTCATTTAAATCAAATTACCTTTTCAAAGGCTCTGACAAGACTCCAAGGAGGTCATCCAATTATTGTACTATATGATGTACTATATGATGAGGAAGCCAAGCCTCTAAAATGTTGAGATTCTTGCACAAAGCTGCATGTCAGTGTTTCACAGCCAACATTTTATTATAACCGCTAAGTTTACACTTAGATGCAATTATCACCCAAGCAATTTTGAGCACAGAAGAAAACGCCTCACGTGGCTGAAGGATAGGGAGGGCACACGAGGCAGAGGTGGAAGCAGAGAGGAGGCAGAACCCATGTTCAGGTCTTCCTATGCTATTATAAAGTTGGATGCCGTTTTAATTGCAAAGGATGTACAACCAATGTTTTAAGCAGGGAAACATTCCAACTGGATAAAGTTAAATGATTATTCTGCATGCTGGATGGATAATGGTCTGTAATGGACAAGGCTAATATCGAAGAACAATTAAGGTGCAGTGTGTGGACAAAACCAAATGGTTATTTGAACTTAAGTTGAGGAGTAAAGCTATTAAATAGTCAATTCTGGAGCCACTTTGGTGTTAGAATCAACTTGATATTCTGAAGCTTTCTATGTGGGATTTAAAAAGAGAGAGAGGAATTAAGAATGACAGTTTGGGTTTATCCTTGCAAATAGTGGAGTTAAGTGACATTCACTGAGATGGGAAATCCCAAATTAAGGGATAGGTTTCTGTGGAAAAATAGGGTTTCTGAGTCAGACATGTGAAGTTTAAACTGCTTGTTAGACAATCAGATTTGTCAGATAAATTACATGTGAAGTATAAACTGCTTGATAGATAGTTAGATTTGTCAGATTGGCAACGGGAAATGCCAGTGAGGAGTTCTTAAAAGAGATAAGGGTGGTTCAAGATACAAATGATATATGAAATTATGGCACTAGATAGAATTTTTCTGGAATTGAAGATAGTAGAGAGGAAGAATGCAGCCCTAGAATATTTCACTACAGTATTAATTGGAGGAGGAGAATTCAGGAAATGAGACAGAAACTTCTACTGAGATGTGAAAGAACCAAATGAGAGGGAGTCACTAATTTCAAGAAACGGAAGCAGTGATCGCTCAGTGTGTGAGATGTTGCTGAGAAAGTAGAATGAAAAGATAGCAGAAATGACTACAGCACTTGGTAAGAGGAACTTGTGGGCAAAATACCTGGAATGTAATTTCGTGACATGGTTGGGCTTAAATCCCATTTAGAGAGAAATTGAATGAAACCGCAAACTAGGAACAGCAAATACAGTTAGAGCTGTCAAAAGTTTCGCTGTATGAGGAGCCCACATATGAGATCCATAGTTGAAGGTAATTTGGAAAATGTTTCCCTTTCAGTTCAGCTGTTTGCTCTTCTATAAAATCTGGAGAGTGTCAATCAATACTTGGTATTAACTAAAAATCAACATTCAGTTATCTCACAATGAATTTTTGGTTTTTAGATTAACTGTGACACCAATAAGAACAGTGTAAATTATGAAATATTTCTCTATATTAGAAAGTTCCAGTTGTTTTGAACTAAATAACAACTAGCAGATGAACTATAATTATGGTACTGTATGAATACTGCTTTCTCTGCGGACAGGCAGGCCAAATACAGAGTAGATGCCTACATAATATTGTTCTATTACTTAACTCAGAAACAAAATAATAGTTGATACAAAGCTATTAAGTATCTTGGCTATGATAAACATGAATTCGAATTTGAGAATTTATATATAGAAATGTTGGGAGATCCAATGATAAGAGAAGTTAACTTTTTATTATTTCCTCAGCAAAAATAAAAAAAAAAGGAGAAGATAATTTCACCTTAGAATTGAGTCCATATTCCAAGATGGCTGGGCTGGGTTGCCCAAAAGCAAGTCTTAAGAAGTAGATTGGAGGCCAGGTGCAGTGGCTCAGACCTATAATCTTGGCTCAGGCCAGGAATTCCAGGCCAGCCTGGCCAACATAGTGAAACCTTATCTCTTCAAAAACAGCTTGGTATGGTGGTACCACTACTTGGGAGGCTGAGGTGGGAGGATCCCTTGAGGCCAGGAGGTCAATGCTACAGTGAGCTATGATCATGCAGCTGCCCTCTGGCATAAATGATAGGGTGGGAACAAAAAACCTGGATTTGGTGGTCAAATAGTTTTGAGGGGAGATAATTCTAGGACACACTAAGAGAAAGGGGGAAAGAAAGACAAAAATGGAGAGACGTCAATATGACATGCACCCACAAACTAACAACCACCATGAGAAACTGTTCAGACCCACTGGCAACGTTCTCAGATACATTTTAGAATGTGAAGTTATCTAGACCTGGGCACAGTGGCTCATGCCTGTAATCCTAGCACTTTGAGAGGCTGAGGTGGGTGGATCACAAGGTCAGGAGTTCAAGACCAGCCTGGCAATATGGTGAAACCCCATGTCTACTAAAAATACAAAAATTAGCTGGACGTGGTGGCAGGTGCCTATAGTTCCATCTACTTGGGAGGCTGAGGCAGGATAATCACTCAAACCTGGGAGGTGGAGGTTGCAGTGGGTGTGATTTTGCCACTGTACTACAGCCTGGGAGACAGAGTGAGACTGTCTCAAAAAAAAGAGAAAGAATCAAACAGACAAAAAAAGAAATTACGTAGGATAATTAGTTATCCTCCCTACAACTCTGAGGCTGACCTGTACCCTAGGTGAGTAGGTTGGATGTGATAGAGACATACACAAAAGAAGTATACATTCTCATGGGGATTGACTTTTGAAGGGAATATAAGGAGAGACACCTACACATTGGCTTCAACAGACTAGTTCATCAACTTCTTTTTAGGAGCTTTGTCTTATTTGGTCGGTTTTTTAAATGCAAAAAAAAAAAAAAAAAAAAAAAAAAAAGGTTTCTCTAATTTTCCAGGGGTTTTAGATCTGGGAAGCACTGGATATGCTGTTTTTATTTTATTTGTAGGTACATATAAATACACTGTGATTACACAAGCCAGACAGTATCGTGGAGGATTGCAGAAGCATTGGAGATGTGTTAGAATTATACTCTATACATACTACACTTTAATTTCTTTCATTTTTGGTGGGAGAAGAAAAAGTGAGAATAATCCGTAGGCATTCATCAGATTTGTCAGCTATGTTAACAAGACCAAGTATGCCAACATGATTTCTGTTAATTGATTCATTTCGTATGTACCTGAAGTATTTAAAGTTATTGTGTCAGTATATTGACAAGTTAAAAGGCAAATAACAAATGGACCTATAAAGTAGACTTTTTTAGTACGTTATAGATGCAGAAGGTGCAACGACATTTATTAAACAGGCATAAAGGAAGTTTAGATTTAAAATCAATTAGTTGTACAAATTGATTAACAGAATAATCAAAGCAAACTAATTCATTCCTTTGGATCCAATGCAGTATTTGCCTATAAAATTTACCCATATAACATTAATAATGGAGTTTGGGAGAAGGTTTCCAGGGATGGGAACTGGTGCTCAGGAGACTGAATTTCCATTACTGCATCATTTAGTATTTCAATCCCCTACTCAATGTGTTTAATTCATTAGATATTTGTTTCTATAAATTCCCCCAATGCATTCAGTCAAGTTACCTATTTAAACACTAAGTAAACTATAATTGATGTTAATTAACCCACTATCAAAACATATCAAACACAATTTGATGTATTGATATATGGTTTAAAAATGCATTTATATATTTTTATCCCCAAATGAGTTTATATTATCAGCTCTGAAATATGTTACTGTACATCTTTATTTGATCTAAAATTAGAAATGTACCAGAAATAGATTCACTATTTACTAAGAGTATCTAATCAGGAAAATGGCATACTTTATAAAATATAATAGTACTATTATATCATATGACAATGATCTTTTAAAAACAAATGCATTTTTTATTGAGGAGAATATGGACTGATGACTAATTAATGCATTTATACTCTCAGCCTTCTGAATCACCTGCTAGTCATTGAGAAGGTATGTTACTATCTTTTTAAGAGAGAGACTTGCACATGTCTCACAGTAATCTCAACTCTGAAACATACATGTAATTATATAACAAGTCTCTTGTCTGTATAAAGTGATCCAGTAAATATTGAACTAGACATTCGCAAGATAACCTTCTAAATTTAACTTTCACATGAACTCTCCCTATTATATTTTGCTACATATTTGTTTTGTTTTAAATTTTTAACTACAACAGTTTTTCTAAGATGAACGTTCTTTAGGACACTGTTTTCTGCATATGGTCTATAAAATAGCCCCAAATGGATCTGCAACATAAATATGAAATGCAAAAGTTGTTTTCTAATGCATCACCATCTGAAGCACTTTACAATCCCATTTTCAGAATGGATCTATGCTTTATTGTTGTTATACCTATTGAAGACGAAATACCAAATAGATTAGCTTATTTGTTTTGCATTTGCTTGAGATCAGAGTAAGATAAATAGGCTTGGCTTTTGTAATACTGAAAAATATGTGGACATTAAGATGTTACGTGGGGTCCTAGAAAATAAATATCCTTTGACCCACCATGCAAAAGGCTTTCAATGTTATTTTAAATGTGGGTACATATGGATTGTAGGTCCTCTGTCTTTTCAAGCATAGAACATGTACATTATTTCTTCCTTACTGTGCAGAAATTACATACTCTACTAAATTGACATGTTGGGCTGTACCATAACATTGGTCAATGTATGTGCTCTGTGATTTATAGCATAATTCAGTATACCACTTATTAAAAATTAGAAGACAAATTTTTGTTCCAGATTTGCAATTAAGATCTCACATTTTACAGAGAGGGAATTACCTAGCATTATCTAAATTAAACTGAGCACTTATATGGAAAGTCAATGATTACTCAGTTTATACACAGAAATTTATGAAATAAAATGGTCTGAACATGCCAGAGAGCTTTCACAAATCTCTCATTTTTTTCACTTAACTCAGTGCTGCTATTGTTTGTATAATTTATACTCATTAATCATATTTTTTTTTTTTTTTGAGATGGAGTTTCACTCCTGTTACCCAGGCTGGATGGAGTACAATGGCGCGACCTCGGCTCACCGCAACCTCCGCCTCCTGGGTTCAGGCAATTCTCCTGCCTCAGCCTCCTGAGTAGCTGGGATTTCAGGCACGCGCCACCATGCCCAGCTATTTTTTTTTTTTTATTATTTTTAGTAGAGACGGGGTTTCTCCATGTTGACCAGGATGGTCTCGATCTCTTCACCTAGTGATCCACCCGCCTCAGCCTCCCAAAGTGCTGGGATTACAGGCATGAGCCACCGCGCCTGGCCCATTAATCATCATTTTTATTTCCTTCCCTATAGATTGAATAGCATGACTATATTGGGCAAAATAGTAAATTTTATACTTTTCTGATACAAAAATTCTAGACGGTTTTACTCACATTATTGTATAACTCCAATATACTTAAAGAAAAAAGTAAGTATGGCACATTTTTCACCAATAGACATTTTTCTCAGATTTTGCTGTGATTTTACCAGTACTTAGTAGTTATACATTAATTCAAAGGTATCAAGTAAAAATGAAAGAGAATGAGTATAATTATATTTATTATTGTTATTATGAGACAGAGTCTTGCTCTATTGCCCAGACTGGAGCGCGGTGCAGCAATCTGGGCTCACTACAACCTCCGCCTCCCAGGTTCAAGTGATTCTCCTGCCTCGGCCTCCCAGGTAGCTGGGACTGTAGGCACATGCTACCACACCTGGCTAATGTTTTGTGTTTTTAGTAGAGATGGGGTTTCACTGTGTTAGCCAGGATGGTCTCGATCTCCTGACCTCATGATCCACCTGCCTTGGCCTCCCAAAGTGCTGGGATTACAGGTGTGAGCCATCGTGCCCAGCATTCATTATTATTTTTATATATCATTTAAAATGTACAAAAGGAGATATTTTATGATTTAAAATGTAATTATTCCAGCCACAGAAGATATTTTTATTTTCATGGTAGGTTTACCAAATGCTCTAAAATATATGGTTTGAGGCTGCAAGTTAGAAATGCTGGTATCCTTATTTAATCTTAGTACAGAGTTTGTTATGACCCTGCTATTCTTGTTCCCCAAGTGTATCCTGAATCACCCAGGGATTTATATTATAGCAGTTGTATCTATCTTTACCTACACCCTGCATATATCAATTCTTGTCACACAATTTTAAACAATTTCATGGCTTGAAGTGGCAAAGCATGAATTGCCATTTCTGGAGCTAAAGACAATTTGACCAGATTTAAATGCTATTGCTGCAGTGACTTTTCTGTCTATATATTCAGGATAACCAAGAACATCCTTTAGACGCGGAGTGGCCCCCACCATTGATGAGTATTGAGCTGGCACCAGAGATGGCTTCTTGAAGCCCTTTAAACTACATTGGTTTAAGTATCTCAGCACAATAACCTAATCAATTCAGGGTTAGAAATCTGTCCTTCTCTGCACACATATCTAGCTCTAAAGCACCTGGAGGCATCTTGTAAAAACCCATCAGTAAATCATGTGTTACCCAGACAGATGAGTGGCTGGAAAACTGTGTTGTGTTTTTTATGTGTATGTAGATTGAAATAGTTTTTTTTTTTTTTTTTTGCCACTTATCACTAGAATATAGTTTATATTGCGCTTTCTCTGATTTAAAAAGGAATGCCACCTGTAACCTCTTTCTTCAATGGGGCACAGATGGTGACTACATGGGAAGGAAAAGGTGATCTTTAATAATTTGTCATACTACTGGGCTTTTTTTTTTTTTTAAACAGGGTCTCATCATCACCCAGGCTGGAGTACAGTGGTGCAATATTGGTTTACTGCAATCTCTGCTTCCTGGGCTCAAGTAGTCCCCATTTCTTAGCTTCCATAGTAGCTGATACTACAGGGGTGTACCACTGCACCTAGCTAATTTTTGTTTTTTTGAAGAGATCTGGTTTTGCCGTGTTTCTCAGGCTGGTCTCAAACACCTGGGCTTAAACAATCCTCCCACCTCAGCCTCTCAAAGTGTTGGAAATATAGACCTGAGCCACCATGCCTAGCAACAGAGCATTTTAAATGTGCTTGCTACTCACTCTAAGACAAATGATCTGAGATTCTTATATTATGCATATTATTTTAATCTTTGCACAGAATGATTTTGAACATATAGTAAAAGACCTGATCTTGCTATAGAGTGAGAGGGTCCAAAACAATAGACTATTTGCTAACACTGTGAAGTTAGTGGACAAATAATTATATTTCATTATATACAGAAGTATTCTCATCAATTATCATCCTGTCATTATTTTAGCTGTTGAATTTTTCATCAGATTGTGAACAACAGGAGTCACTGTGTGTGAACAGTGTCTAATTTCAGACTACTCTGCCTCCTTGGAAGGCACCTGTGATTATTTGGAGGCAACCTGAAGTAGAGAAGAGCCGAATAGGCAATGAAAGAAAAAAAATAATAAATGATGCACCAATCCTGGCTGGATTGAAAGGGCTGTAGAGGTGAATGAAGGAAAAATGAACCCATTTTTGTTCCAATGGTATTGGCATTTTTCACCACGTCTATATATCTTTTCATTTTAATTCTTTGATTTTTGACTAAGGGGAGTTGGGGTAGGCCTTTGCAGATCACAGACTTGTCCAAGGCAACGAAGTCTTGTAAGCATATCAGGAGCTGCTTGTGAAAAATAAAAATAAAAAAATGACAAATGTATTTGTGTTTGATTTTTCTAAACTATGGACATGTATTGAACAATACGTTTGAAAGTATGAGCATTGATACAGAGAGCAAGTGTCTTGGGACCAAAGGTTTGTGGCATCACAGGACGCCAGCAGACCTTGGAAACTGTTTACTGCAACATCTTCATTTAAATGCAAGATCACTGTGGTTCAGATGACGTGACAAAGCTAGTTTTTTGTAGAAGTGTAAAGAGAGCCCAGATGGCCCGTGCCATTTTACTAATTTACTAATTTTCTTTCTAGACTGTAGGCTTTGAGAAATGAAAATCACAACATTTACTTCTTGGGTATAGCTGTAATATTAACTTTATTTTCCTTTTGGTGGTTCAATATTAGAATCAACAATCGATATTAATCTAACAGATTAGTTTAACAATTAATAATTTTATCATTAGAGTAAATGATATTTTAAAGTAGTATCATACAATCTGGTCAATCTCAGTTCACTAAATTTTCTGCTAGGCTTTTTATAACAAGTAATAAATGAAAAAGGGGGCATAATATAGCATTCAAGAAGACATTGCATGCTACTGTATTGGAACACAGTCTACCCAGCTTTTGTTATTGTCAAAGGTAAACAATTTGTTGTCTTTTTAGTTAACATTAAGAAGCCGTTCTGGATTTACAA
Organism: Callithrix jacchus; assembly: GCF_049354715.1. Classification (NCBI taxonomy): domain Eukaryota; kingdom Metazoa; phylum Chordata; class Mammalia; order Primates; family Cebidae; genus Callithrix; species Callithrix jacchus. Next base: position 182,710,794 of record NC_133503.1, read on the forward strand.
GTTTTATGTGTATTAATCTCATTTGATTTTCCTATTAATTCTATATTGTGAATGAGGTAGGCATTTTTAACCTCATTTGGTATTTAAGGAGCAATGACCAAAAGCTAAGTTATTTACCTCAATTCTTGTAGTAAACTAGAATAGAGAATAAGAAGGGACATAATTCTCATGACTCTGATTTTATTGCTCTTTTCCTTATTTGAAGAATTATAGGAACTCATAGTCTGAGCTTTCTCTGACCTTTTAAAATAAATTACAGGCAAAAATATTTTTTTATTTGAGAAAAATGTACAGGAAAATACCTTGTAAACAAATCATATTTATTACCATTTGCCTATTTAAATGCTACTGTCAAAAATTATCAATGCCAGTGAACATCAGATTAAAGCCAGGCATCTGTGCCTTCCACGTACGCTTTTGCAGAGTGCTGTAATCTGTATCATAGGCATCATTAATTTAGGCAATTAAGTTCAATGCCTTAGTGTCTGTTGACAAGTGTACTATTTTTAGAATTTTTCTTCATGTCTTACATTGCTTCATTTCTCTTGCACCTCATGAGAAAAAAGAATCCCATTCATGTTAATTCTTTTAAGATACCCCACTGAAGCCAAAGGGTGATAAACATGAACTGTCACTGTAATTAAGTCAAAGTGCTGCTCTGAAGGAAGTCCACTTAGAGAAACCCATTACTAAAGGTGGTTACTTTAAACACAAACTGATCATTAATTTCAGGGCCACTTCTAGGTACTCTCCTGGTGATTATAAATCAGTAAAATTGGTTTACAGTGCGCTAATATTCTTTAAAATAACTTAGTAAGAAACATGATTGAACAGCCACTTGGCAATGAGTCATTTTCTCTTTTTAACCACTTTATTTTCTACCAATTATTGTACAAGAAGCTGCATGTTGGGTTTCAGTGACAGTAAGTTTAATTATTAACAAAAAAAATTTTTAAATTGCTTTTAAAAGCAAGGTAGAGTTTATGTAATACGAAGTCATATGTCAGCAAGAATGTCAGAACTTACACTAGGAAAGGTAGCAATATTGTCTTGTTATTCTAACCTGTAAATAAAACTTACATTGCAGTCTTCACCATCGATTAAATATTATAAACAATGACCAGCAAAATACTGTCTTTTAAAAGCCAGTGCTATAATCATTCCTCTAATGCATATACCTATTTAAAACTCAGGAAAGTGATCTGTAAAAGCAACATAAGAGTGATAAACATCGTCTGTATTGGCTTTGTAGCCCTAACTGAGCCAAAAAAAGCCATGCCCATGAAGCAATTCTGTTCAATTCAAAAGAAGTCTTTTAGTGAATTATAGGGTCTTGACACAGGATTCAAGTCCTGAAAGCATTAGAAATATTCTAGTTCTAGGCCTAAATTTGGCAGGTGTGTATCTTTGGAAACATCCCACATCTTTGATCGTAGTTTTACTCATCTTCATTTAAGAGGCCAGGGTTACATCTCTAAGGGGTAGATTCTTGGCCTCTCCTTTTAATCTCTGGAGGCAAATATATTTTAAAATGTACACTTCTTGAGACTTTAAAATTATTATTGGGCACAAACACAGTATGTTCCCTTCATCCCCAGTGAGCTGGGAGACTGTACCCTGTTATCAAAGTCATCATTATTTTTACAGGAGACCATGAATAACCTTATTTAAGAAGCACTGTCGTTCTCTCATTGCCTCACAAATGAACAGGTATTTCCCCTAAGGTAGTTTTTACCAATTGTGGAACAAATCTTTTTACTTTCAGGACCCTTGGAACATTGAAACTTTAGATAAAACATGGTACCTCATACCCCAGAACCTGAAAATTATAAAATCATGTCTATTTGAGATATGAGAGCTATGTGTCATTTTGATGAACATTGAGCACTTCATGCCACACTTCATGTGCAAATTAACAGGCAAGAGGATGAAATGAAAAGTTTCTGGCAAACTGCCAAAGCCCCGCAGCAGCTGCATGTCCAGGTGGGGTTTTATGGGGCTTTGACAGGGGAAGTGTCACTCAAATATCTGATACCATTGTCTTCTCATGGCAGGAGGTGGGATCTTTGATGCCCTGATAGGCATGATAGCTACAATTAATCCTCCCCACAGAAATGACTCTTACACTGAACTTATTAGTCACTTCTAAAAATAGAAACCTAACTACCAAGAAACAAATGACTTCCGCTGGAGACCAAGTGACAATATCTCCTTTCCCTCTCCAAGCCAACCCTTCTAGTAGGAGCAAGATTATTTTCTACATCTCAACTGAGACATATTTCAAATACGAGACTGCAAAACATGAGACACAGGTGTGGGTAATTAATTGAGCCATTAAACATAATTGCTATTTATATAATTGCATATGTATATATCCATACATTACTGATGTGAAACTCATCATAAGAAAGATTTGCTTTATAGAATTGACATTTCTCTTTTTCATTTCTGGGTCTTTAAGTGAATTTTCTTGAAACTCATGGTGGAAAAATACAAGGGCGGTACACATGAATCTGGCGTTACACAACAAATGTATTCTTTAAATTTATGTGTAGGTGGAAGCATATATTAATTTCACCAGAGTGAGGTACTAAAAGAAATCCTGTGTGAATTATTTTCTTTTTCATCTATACAATCACATCTAAAGTAATATAGTCTTGGCATTTTACAAATGGATTTATTTTTATAAAAATATAATGCTTTGTGTATTAAAATAGCCTTAGAAGTTCATTATAACATAAAAGTACTAAAAGTGAAGACAGCTGTTTTAAAATGGGATCCTTCTCTTTTATCTTTACTTTTCTGACTCCTCTTCTAAAAATTAAATAATATTTATGGAAAATTGCCAAAGACACCCTCTTAAAATGGCTTATTTGGAATTAAGCATAATAATATTTATGATTTTGTCCAGTTTTCTCCTGAAATACATTTAATTAATAAAATGATATAGAATCAACACCTTCCCCTTCCTCATATATATATATATATATATATATATATATATATATATATATATATCTGATATACTGATGAGACATGTGTGAATATACTCATCCCTCAATTTTGTGTGGTATTTTGGTAATGTAAAATTTAAAATTGCTCTGTGCTAAAAATAATAAACATTTCTACTGTGTCAATCAACACTCACATATTTTGTAGTTCACTTGGAATATTGGCTTAAAAACAAAAAATCGCAGTAGAACATCTCATTGACATTCAATAGGAAAATAGTGCTGACAGAATGCTACAAGAACTAGAGAAAGATCCATGCCAAGAGAGTAAATTAAAAACAGTCTGATAGCTGTCTTAACATTTTACAAGGCAAGCAATATGATCAAGTTGTTGAGCTGACATCATAAAATCATTTGAAACCAAGATTGGGTTCTTTTCCAGAGATACGATTTTTAAAACCTTGCTACTTTGATTAAATGGTGAAATGCTGAAGCTGTGGAAAGCAGGACATCTCTACAGATCACATCCATACAGCCCACTCATTTGCTCACATATACTTTCATGTATACTTTCAAGGACAAATGAACAAACTTTTCTGGAATTGAATTTCAGCACCACCTCATTTATTTGGCCACTTATCTGTATCTTGATTTATAAACATCACATATTTACACCACACTCTGACATGCATTTTCATATAATGCATCATCCTGACAGCACAGACCTGCGGACAAAACAAGGAGACAATTGGCTTTGTCCCTTGCACAGGAAGATATTTCATTGCCTTTCTCAAGAACATCTACTCTCAATCCTTTATTCATCCATTCATCTTCTAACTGGTAATATGTTCAGAGATAAAAGTAATAATTTACTCATTAATTCAGTACACATTTATCAGGCAGTTAACTATGTGCTTAACACCTTGCTTGATGATGTGCAGACATCAGAGGTGATGTCTTATGGAGACCCACTTCTGTGATGTATCTCTCTTGGAGTGCACAAACTTTATATACAGTTCAAGAAAGTGTCCTTAGTGTTCTGTTCACTCACCCATTTATTTAAGCATTACATGTGTAGATATTATTTGCAGACACTTTTAAATTACACAGAATATCAAAATGCATATGCATTATTTGCTGTTCTGAAGAACTCCCTGACATTTCAAATATGCAATTCTGCTTATAACTGAGTAGATCCCTGTGCATTGTAAATTTATTAAACTTCCTGCAGCTGGGCACAGTGGTTTGCACCTGTAATCTCAGCTACCCTGGAGATTGAGGTGGGAGGATCAGTTGAGCCCAGGAGTTTGAGGCTGCACTGAGCCATGATTGCAACAATGCAACACAGCCTGGGCAACAAAATCAGTCCCTGTCTCTAAAGAGAAATTAATCAAATGGGTTGCATACCTTACTATATTAAGTGTTAATACAACTGTTTACTAGACTTATTTTAGCAGTATACATGGACCAAGGCCACTCCCAAACATTTTGGTATCAGAACACAGTCAGACAAATGCACGAATTGAACATCAATTTTGTGTAATTTTTTACAAATGTAGTCTGAAATATAATTAAAATATTAAAAATAAAAACACATGTGTCACCACAGATAGTTTGGAAAGTACTAAATTGGACTGATAATTCTTCACACAGGTGTGAGTTTTGCTTTCTCCCAGCCCCAGGGAATATTTGGCAATGTTTGAAAACAATTATGGTTATTTACTCTGGTTGGTGGTGCTACTGGTATCTTGTCAGTGGACGTCAGGGCTACTGTTCAAAATCTCACAATGCACAGAGCAGCCTCCCAACAATGAAGAATTATCCACTGTAGGATATCAGGGTGCAGATGTTCAGAAATCAGTCCTTAAAGGTAATTAGGAAAGTTTGGGGAGAATGGTAGAGAGACTCATTCATCTTGCTTAAAAGTAATTGAAGAATTTGCCTGACAAATATTTTAAGTCAGTTGATAGAGAGGTGATATGAGGTGAGACTAGAGGGAGTAGATGGCTGAAAAAGAGTGTTGCAGTCATTCAGGGTGAAGAAATGAGGGTTTTTAGATTGGGATAGAGATGGCAGTCAATGAAAGAGAGAGAAAGAAAAGGATACAATGGTATGAATTGCAGCTGGGGTAAACAAAAAAGATTGGCTTCATGCCTTCCAACACCAATCCCTAAGGTGGTAGAATACACTACTGATGGCAACCTGAAAGAGAAAAGTGGAAAAGACCAGCTAAATCTTGGATTCATAATTTACTGCATGCTGCAACTTAACACTATTTAAGGTCACCCACAACAAATAATTATCCTGCCCAAAATGTCACCAGTGCCCAGGTTGGAAAACTCTACTCTAAGCAACTGAAGACTATTTAACAGCAATCATTCACAGCCTGTTCTTGAAGTCTTCAGAAGTGATACTATGAGAGTTAAATAAAGAGGAAAAAACAAACAAACAAACAAACAAAAACACAAATCATGGCTCAACAGTCAAAGACAGGTTTATTTTGAAGAATAACCTGAGAGGGGCTTCTGGCCAATTTTGGTCAGGAGTGCTCTCTCTTACAGAATAAGGGTATTTATTATATTTATTGTATTTATTTATTTATTTATTTGGTGAGATGGCTTATTGCAAGCCTGTAATGATTGTGTAGGGGAGAAGTTTATGGCCGATTTGGAATGTCTTTGGTTGGAGGGAAGTTTATTTTGGGGCTGACATCTCTCTGGCTGGAGGGGAGGTTATCTTGGGGCTGGCATGTCTCTGGTAGGGGAGGGGTTTGTGATTCTGGTTGAAGATATTATTTGTGGTTTATGGTCATGCTATCCTTAGCCATGAGGCCGATATTCTTCCAATTTAGGCAGTTTTTGATCAAGGTGAACTTTCAAATGACAGTGCTTGTCTGAGATGGCAATGCTTCTGCTCTGACAATATTACTATATTAAGTACTTTTAAGATTTTATAAACATATTGTTTTTATTTAGAGTTAAACTTTGTCCTATGCAAATTGGAGTGAATTTGTTTGTTTCTTTTTACTCTTCTAAGTATCTCCAGTGAGTTCTTTGTTCACCTCACAGTTTAGCAGCAGCATTCTTGCCCAGTTGATGGCTGGATATAAAGAACATTTCTTTACTGATATGTAATCTTGTTACCTTTATAGTTTTGCTTGATGTGCATATTACTAAAAGTTTCAGCCTGTTTTAATGCTCATTTTCTATTAATGGCACCATAAGAAAATGTCTATGTCTCAAGGTCATAATAAAAGGTGCTTATTTGGTCTCCAGGATTCAGAAGCAAAGGCCCTTGGTGTGTCAGCTCTGATGGGGTCAAAGCCAAGAGTTGGGTCTTTAATCTTTTTAATGAATTTTGAATATTCTTTTTAAAATGCAGTGTTATTTCTGTAGGTCACACAGGAGGCCATTTACATCAGAAAAATCATAAAAAAAAGAAAGCTAAGGAGAGGTTTTTGTTCAGTCAAGTGCATTCAGAGCTGAGCTAAGCATTGAAATGGGTAGCTTAAGGTTCATACAATTAACCTGCAATATAAATAAACAGAAATTAGTTCATGGTCCTCCAACAAATTGAGCTTTTCACCACTAGTTTAGTAGTTGAATTGCTAGTTATATATATTTTCTAAATTCAAACATTATGCTATATACTCTACAGAAATTCTAGGAAAGATGGAGTGTTTTAGGCAGGACAATCAGTACAACAATACTTTATCAAACTTATTTATGATATTAGGTGCTGAAGCAGATTAGCACTTATTACCATAGTCCTCAACACCTGTATATTAGGACCTATAAGAAATACCATTTTTAATATCTGGCAAGTAGAAAAATCTCAGCAAGGCAACACCACCCCTACCACTATTACCACCACCACCACCAGTTGCTAGCATTTATGGAGCACATGCTACATTTTAATCATTTTCACCTCTTTACATTTACAATGTTGAAAGTCCCATAGTAATCATACTAATTGGTCACCCTGGTGACCATTTGTTGATGGCAAGGAAACTAAGACACAGAATTATGAGATTGCTTCTCAAGGTCAGTATATTCGTTGTGATAGGGTGAAGTTCAAAGTGAACCAAAAGCACATTTGCCACTTGAGAACAAAGAAAATATTAAGTCTTCCTTCAATATCCACAGGGGATCGGTTCTAGGACTTCCCTCAAATACCAAAACTCAAAGATATTCAAGTCCCTTATATAAAATAGCATTGTTTTTACATATAACCTACACACATCCTCACAAATGCTTTAAATTAGCTTTAGACAAAATGTAATACCTAATACAAAGTAAATGTTATGTAAATAGTTTTTATACTCTACTGTTTATGGAATAATGACAAGGAAAACGTCTGTATGTGTTCAGTACCAATGCAAGTTTTTAAAAAAATATTTTTCATCTGTGTTTTGTTGAATTCAAGGATGCAGAGCCCATGGATCCGGAGGGCTGATTGTATTTTCCTAATCCCTCCCCATAGTTATTGTTGTTACCCTAAAGCCTATTAAGGATTTGGTAAGGAAGGATTCTGTGGTCAAATAAACTTAGGGGCTGTCCCATTTTATATTTGCTCTTAGAGAAAACACATTCACATACTAAAGCTCACTTTTCTGATTCATAATTTTAAAATCATTTAATTTCACATTAGCAAACTAGAATTAAGCTTTTTAAATCAAATTCTTTTAAACCCTTTTATCTCACTTACAAAATAGTAGTATTAAGAATTTGTGCTTTGAATCTACAGAAAACCCTTAGAATTATAATACAGAGTCTGTTAGTCTAAAAACATCAAATGTATGATAGATAAAAAAATGCAATAGAAATATAAAAATGGCCTAGTTATAAAGCATAAAATATATATTATAAAATCTATTAAATATAATGTTATATAACAGTAACTTTTTAACAAAAAAAGAGTTCACTATTTTATGGTTATTTAGCTGCTAATTACCCCATTTGAACTATGTAATGCTTTCTAAAAGAATCCCAAACGTTGAAGCTTAAAACAGCAATGATTCATTAGTTTTTAACGGCAGGGGACAGATGTGTGCATTTTGTGTTCCAACTGAGTCCTGGAACCCTGTACTTCTCCATACGGTCTCTTCCGTCTTCCCTGTTCCCTCCTTCCCTTTCTCTTCTTCTCCCCTCTTCCCCCCAACTAGTGTGGTCTCTCTGTCATTTGTAGTCTAACTTGGAAATCCTCACAACAGGGTCTTCTACATGTCTATAGAAGAAGTAGAGAGCCTGTTTGTGGCTGAGTAGAATAATGGCATTCTCAGCAACTTGGATGAGATTGGAGATTATTATTCTAAGTGAAGTAACCCAAGAGTGGAAAAGCAGACATAATATGTTTGCACTCATAAGTGGGAGCTAAGCTATGGGGATGCAAAGGCATAAGAGGGACACAATGGACTTTGGGGACTTAGGGGAAAGCTGGGAAGGGGGCGAGGGATAAAAGACTACAGAAGGGTGCAGTATAAACTGCTCGGGTGATGGGTTCACCAAAATCTCACAAATCATCACTGAAGCACTTACATAACCAAACACAATCTGTACCCCAATAACCTATGGAAATAAAAAAAAATTAAAGGAAGTAGAAAGACTGTGTTTGGAAGTCTCAGAGCCTTATTTTTGCTACAATCTATTGATTAAAGCAGGGGGAGAAGAGCTAGAATCTTTTTCTTGACATACGAACACATCAGTGTTTCAGTAATTGCAGCAATTTTTGGAATAAACAATTAAAAATGTTTTCACGGTCTTGAATATCTTTAAATCATAAGGAGAACCAGACAACTCAGTTCTTATTGCATATTTTATAGGCTACTACTTAGTTCTAGGAAAGTTTCACAAAAGCAAGGACTAGAACTTCCACAACTTCAGACATGAGAAATATAAATATTATGTCTATATATATATTTTTAAATATATGTATGTAAATCTAAACAAGCACCTAAAAATTCCTCTAAATTTAGCTCTTGAAACTTTTATTTAGTTTTTATTAACTTTCTCAAAATTACTGAATTATCCTTATAACCCAGAAGTTTTCAACGGTGCTCAGTAGAGCCCTTGGGGTATCCCGTGGAGTTACTACAGGGCTTACCATGCCTGAATTTTAAACCAAATTTACATCTCAATATTGGAAGGCTGGTGTCTGTGCTGTTTTATTGGTTTGTCAATATGAAGTTTCTTTACTGAATTAATTACTTACCCAGGAAGCACGGCTAAAACTTAACCACACAACTTTTGCTTGGAGAAATACAATCCCTAGTAGATCCCATGACTTATTCAAGGTCAAGTAGCAGATCTCTAAGAACTACTTACACAGAAAACAAGTCTCTTCACTGAAATTTTGCTTTTTAACACTACAGAGTTTTCTTTGTTATAGTTGGTATATTATGACAATAGTTACATTAAATACAGTAAGAAGACTTGTGAGAAACCCAGAAAGACACAGAACAGGGTTTCTTAACCTTGGAAGTATTGATCATGTTGTCCAGGTGACTATGAATTAGGCAGGGGCTCTCTGGTGCCTTGTAGGATGTTTTCTGACCTTCTTTGCTGAGAGCGCCCCCAGCTATGAGAACCAAAAATGTCCCCTGACATTGTCAAATCTCCCCTACTTGAGAATCATTGGTATAGGGAAAAAACAATCAAAAAAATAAATGAAAAAAAAAAAGGAAACAAATCACAAAGACAAGATGCAATATCCAGGATCATCTGTTTTCTTTGATGATTTAGTAGCAACAAAATTGTCAGGATATGCCTCTTTAAAGATTCAAACAGGCTAATAATTTGCCCTGTAAACTTTTGGACTGTGATAATATTATATTTTTATTTAATATCTTTTACTCTTTATGCTTTTATTATTTAGTGGAATAATGGCATTTTGTGATGCAGAAGATAGACTTATTATTTAGTATTTAAAAGTTTTCATTATATATTTATAAAACAGATCACGATCAGTATAAACATGCTCCAAAATCTTTTTCAGGATTATAATGACAAATTTTACTAATTCAAACATTTTGCGGGATTAGTTTCAGGTTTTAGCCATGCTGTGTTAATATAAATTCACATCTGAGACTTTGTAAGCCTGAAGTCATCAAAAAAGTTAAGAGTAAGAAGAACTCAGCATACTATAGATTTAAAAGTCAGAGCTAGGTCTGTCCTTCCCAATGGTAAAATTAAACCAAGTCTTAATTCAGCAGAAATTTAAATTAGCAGGAATAGATCTTAAGTAATTTCTGAGCTCTGGAAAGCCTGCCTAAAAGAAAAAGACACAGCTAATATATCTTAGATATAAATCTGATTGAATCCAGATTTTTAAAATATTGCTGAATTGTTCTTATTAGGCAATGTGAAACTGTTGGATAGGAGCAAAATAGGTAATATCTGTCATTTATCTGTCAGGACTGTCTATACAAAAGCAAATCAATAGAACTGGTCATCTATTTGTTCAAGCAAACTGTTCAAGCAAGTCAAAGCTTTCTTAATAGACATCCTTGAAAACGTACAAAAACATTGACCAGCAAAAGAAGATCCACATGTAATTGTATCAGAGCGAGCACCCCAAAGCCAGGCAAGATGTGTTTGAGTTCCCATCACCCATCACACTTAATGTTTTCTCTCCTTCTTTCCCTATATTCTCGTATTTCCCATGTCTTATTCTTATGGAACTCCATGTGACTTGTCCCTCAAAGCCGCTGAGATATTGATCTCTTCCTAACTTTACAGGATTTGAGAGATTCCTCTGATAATCGCCATTCTCAGAATGCCATGCCAGCCATCAGTCCTGCCAAGTGACCCAGAGTCGAGAGATTCTCTGTCATAGTCTCCAGGTGTAACCTCAGACTGCCAGTCATGGTGTGGGAGGAGTTGTTTTCTGGCTGTGCAGGAGATCACAGCGAATTTGGGATCTAGCTGCTTCTAATACAGCTTTCAACCAGTCTTTCTATTTTTACACCACTGTTTCATTACATTGGAAAGGACCAGTAGCCTCCATTTTTTAGTCTTTTCCAGATTCTTTTTGGTGTGAATGGGACTTTCTTCTGGCATCTGTACCTGTAATCTACATATGATTTTTCTGGTGTGCTAATATTTTGTAAAAATACTATTATAACTGAAAAATATTTTACTTATTTTTGCATAATATGTTATATATTAGAATACTTATTCTAAGTTTAGGGTGATACTCATCCCTTCCCTCCCATAAAGGTGCATCCAGTGTTTTGCAGACAAATGAACTGTTGGTTAAGGTGCAAATATTCAAAAGCTATATTTATAAATGCGGTGTCTACAATAGATGTTTGAATTCTAAATATTTAAAAATTTGTAGTGTAGTTGATTTTTTCTCCATTTAGAGTTTCTTAGTTGTTTCTACTGTGTCGTTCACTGTAATATGGAAAACACTGACAAAAAATAAAGAAAATATAAACAGTCAGATGACACTATAGCATCTATGACAAACCTCATGTCCTTGAAACCCTACACCCCCTCCCAATCCTATAACCCCTCTCATAAACATGCCTGACTTCCCCCAAAATGTTTATATAAAGAATTTTGTAATTAGGCAGAATAATTAAATTGTGTTGCAATTATTTGTCTTTAGCATATTGTGATCCATTTTTGGGGGGCATCGGAGGTCAGCAGTAGAAAATCACAGCAGGGGAATAAGTGTTTAAAAATTTGAGAACAGTTTGCCAGGCGTGGTGGCTCACGCCTATAATCCCAGCACTTTGGGAGGCCGAGGCGGGTGGATCACGAGCTCAAGAGATCAAGACCATCCTGGTCAACAAGGTGGAACCCCGTCTCTACTAAAAATACAAAAATTAGCTGGGCATAGTGGCACGTGCCTGTAATCCCAGCTACTCGGGAGGCTGAGGCAGGAGAATTGCTTGAACCCAGTAGGCAGAGGTTGCAGTGAGCCGAGATCGTGCCATTGCACTCCAGCCTGAGTAACAAGAGCGAAACTCCATCTCAAAAAAAAAAAAAAAATGAGAACAGTTCTTTTCCCCTGCAAATCACACCTACACAAAGACTTTCAGAGATATACATATGAATCCATGTAATAAAAAAAGACACCACAATAAATATATAAATTTTGTAATGAGGAATATAATTTTCAAGAAAAAATGATGTAGCTTAGATTGATGGTCCTTGTTCAGCAATGGAAAAATACATTAATATCTTTGTTAATAATAAATGTGCTCTTATTAACACAGAAGGTGATTTAGAAGTTTGAGTGGAGTAATTTATTATTTACTTGTACAACTACAGCTCTTGAGATGGTAGCATTTTCTTGTTACCAGTGATAAAACTCTGAATTTTAAAGTACATTATTGTTTTTATCACTGTTAGTTTTAAGATGATTTAAGAAATTCATTTAGTCATTTCTGAAAAGTTTAATTTAAACTATTAAATATAGCTATTATCTTTCACTAGAAAAGAAATTGTAGTTTAAAGTTCAAACTTAGCAAACTGAGAATTTTAATGAGGTAGGTATTTTTAGTGGACTAATTTCTACAAGGAAAGGATACTTCTATGCATTTAGCAAATTATTAGATGTCTTTAAATTCTGCCCGTCTACAAATGTCTGAAACAAATATATTTAACGGACTTTAAGTTGATTTTCTATCTTTTATTTCAGGTGAGTTCATGTAAAATTCATATAGATTAATCTGGATGTAAACATATGAAAAAGCAGAATTGGGAGAAAATGAAAAGCATATATGCTCTTACAAATATTTTTCCAATGTTACCTCTTCTTAGAATTTCCTTTTCTAGAATAAAGATGAGTAATTTAATTATCTTACTTTGCAGGCCACATCCTCCAGAAGAAACTTACACTTTGATGGTTTGAATTTTACTTAAAATTGCTTTAACATGCTTCTTTAACTTAATACTATCTAACAATTTCCAGTAGGAATGAAAAAGTTCAAGATTTAAATTTCAGTGATTACAGTAGTATATGGAAAACTTGAATCCTAAGCTTCATTTCATTATTTTAGTATTCTGTTTTGTCTTTGATGCATCTCAGTGTGCTGTTGCCCAGAACTTTCTACATGTGGCACATTTGATTAGTCAGCAGATTGTGAGCCTACAGAGGGTCTTTCATGCTGAATATTCGTTGTCATTAGATCCTGAAATTGAATGATGTTTTTGAAATAAAGGAGAAAGCGATTGTTTTTTCTTTCTCATTGCCAGTATCTGTCACTGACATAAAGATAGCCAACGTCTCTAAGCCTTTCCCTAGTCTAAAGAGGACTGTGATGGTCAGTTGTATGTGTTAACTGGGCCACAGGCTGCCCAGACATTTAGTTAAAGATTATTCTGGATGTGTTTGCAAGAGTGTTTCTGGATGAAATTATCATTCTAATCAGTAGACCTGGTAAAGTGAATTGCACTGCAATTCCAATCCAATCAGCTGAAGGCCTACATAGAACCAAAAGGCTGACTTGCCCAAAAGTAAGTGGATTCCTTCTGCTTGACTGCCTTGATCTGGGACAATGTTTTTTTTCCTGCCTCTGGATTAAACAGAAACATTAGCTTTTTCAGGATCTTGAGCCTGTCAGAATTTAGGCTGAAAATACATTCTGTCTCTCCCAGTCCTCAGGGCTTAGCACTCAGACTGGAAGTCCACCATTGGCTCTCCTGGGTCTCCAGCTTGCTGATTGCAGATCCTGGGATTCATCAGCCTCCATTATCATTTGAACAGGTTTCTTTTCTTTTCTTTCTTTCTTTTTTTTTGAGATGGAGTCTTTCTCTGTCCCCCAGGCTGGAGTACAGTGGCAAGATCTTGGCTCACTGAAACCTCTTCCTCCCAGGTTCAGACAATTCTCCTGCCTCAGTCTCCCTAGTAGCTGGGACTACAGATGCATACCACCACACCCAGCTAATTTTTTTTTTTTTTTTTTTAGTAGAGATGGGGTTTCACAGTGTTAGCCAGGATGGTCTCCATCTCCTGACCTCATGAACTACCTCAACTTCCCTGAGTGCCGGGTTTGCAGGCATGAGCCACCACACCCAGCCTTGAACCAGTTTCTTAAAATAAACTTTTCTCTCTCTCTCCACATACACACAGACACACACACACACACACACACACACACACACACACACCACGTTCTATTGGTTTTGTTTATTTGGGGAACCCTGCATAATATAGATTTTGATACTGGAAGTAGTAGTCTAGAGGAAGATCATTTTTAAAATGAGTTTTCTGAATTGGTTTTGGGTTTCTAGAATTTGCTCTTGATCTAGTTAGATTTAATGATGTTAATGATTCTATGTTCATTAGTAAAGAGCAGGCTGGTTGTCCATGATGTGCTCTGGTAATAAAGATACACCAAATATCATCAGTGACACTCCTAATCAACCACTTAGAAGAGTCAGATAAATTGGTCCTGTGTATCTGATACTTTTGAACATTTTTCTGAAACTAAAAAAAAATATAATAAGATTGGCTGCTCACTCCTAATGTTGCTGGACATGTGCAGAAAGACAATGATGAGCTTAGGAATTTAAATTTCCAGCTTAAGCACCACATAAATGACCTGAAAGCTTCTACATGTCCCCTGAAGGAGTCAATTATCCTCTAGCCACAGGATCAAATAGCCACAGATCTGAAATTGCTGAATATCAAATACAGAATCTCATTCTCAATCACAATGCAAGTCGAGTTCTCAGACTCACAGGGTGTCTAATGTTAAAATGAGGGTATCAGTTGAGAAGGAATGTGATCCTGGAAGCTGGAATGGGAATATGTGGAAAATATTGATGAAGCTCAGGACATTGAGAACCCAAATTCTCAGGAGTCTTCTTTGCCAGTAGAAGAGACCTCTCCACTACCATTGGAAGCAACTTTCCAATTCACAGTGAAAGTGAGTTCCCCACTTTTCAGACTGAATTAATCCTGAATTGCCTAAAGGAAACTAACAGCCTCACCTGAAGCAGTTGCCCTGTAAGACAATGCTGATTTTCTTCTGAACAGGTGACAAGCTATGACCATCCATCTTTGCTTCTAGGCCTCTAACTAGTCTGAATTCTGTACAGGGCCCTAAAGGTTAGGTACAAAATGTGGTTCATGAGAAGACATGCTATAATCCAAGAGAACTCCTTGAATTTTCTGGTTTATACAGACAGAAACTCAGGGAACATGTGGAAATGGATGTGAAGAGTATGGAATAGCAGCAGATGCAACATAACTTTGGATCAGGAAGAGATTATTGATATGAACTCACTTAGCAGAGATTCTGCATTCAATGTTGCTGCACAGGAAGTTCAAAAGGGCTCCAACTATTTGGTTGTTTGGCTAAAACATGGACCGAAAGATTACCCACACTGAGCAAACTGAAAATGCCTAAGCCGCCTTGGCTCAACATAGAGGAAGGGGTTTAAAGGTTCAGTGACATTAGAATGTTAGAGTACACCTGTCATTTAAGACCTAGTCACCTAACCTGGGAGGGTTTAGAATATATACTTTCTACCATAAATTCAACCATGATTGACAAATAAATTTGTGAGGGGTGCCCTGGCATCTTGGAAGTGCTCCGCAATCACTCTTCTCTGTAAGCCAGATGTCACAGTGAAAACTGAATTCAATGTGGGTGTGGTGACCATAATGGACAGCACAGTCAAAGCAGTAATCAGAGTAGTCTGACTGGCACAGACCAATGGCATTGGTTAGGTCATCAGTGTGTTCCCAGAAGAAAAACAGGAGGCCTATTAAATTCTTCCTTGACCTCGTTATAATATAGAACCCTGAAAGCAGCCAAGTTTTCAGTTAAATGAAAGGAAGTTTAACCTGGACTATAAAAATGAGAGTCACAGCCTCTCAATCAATCCCCAAATGTAAGCTAGTTTATAGACCCAGCACCCCTTGAATAGAGGAGAGGACAAGTTGCCTTGAAGAAGGACTCCAGAACAATGCCAATAATTTATACCATTAGTCTTTCTTTTACCCCCTCCCAAAGGGACCTAAAAACTTTTAGCAGTGGAACTGTGGTTTGTAGAAAATAAAATGAGAAGAACTTTGGGATCTTTTGACATGGGTTTTGAAATGATACTAATTCCATGAGGCTCAAAACATAACTGTAGCTCACTCGTCAGAGTCAGAGTTCATAAAGGCTAGAGGATCAATGGAGCTTTAGCTTAAGTTCACCTTATAGTAGAAACAGCAGGTCTCTGAACCCACCATGGGATTATTTCCTCTGGTGGGAAATGCATAATTGCAATACACATTCTCATTAGCTGACAGATTCCACACATTGGTTCCTTTACCTGTAGTGTCAGGGATATTATGGTATAAAAGGCCAATTGGAAACCACCAGAACTGCCTCTACCTAGGAAAACTGTAAACTAAAAGCAATACTACACCTCTGGAGGGACTGCAAAGGTAAGTGCCACCATCAAGGATTTAAAGATGCAGAAGAGGTGGTGATTCCTGCCATACCCTCGTTCAACTCAGGGCCAGTGCAGAAGACGGATGGATCTTGGAAAATGACAGTGGAGTATTAAAAGCTTAACCACGTGGTGACTTCAATTGCAACTACCATAACAAATGTGTTTTCATTTCTTGAGCAAATTATCACATTCTCTAATACTTGACATGCAGCTATTGATCTGGCAAATGGCTTTCTTCCTCTATACTCATCAATAAGAACCACTAAAAGTAGATTTATTTAAGCTGACAGAGCCAGCAATACACCTTCACTGTCCTATTTCAGGGATATTTCAACTCTCCAGGTCTATGCCCTAATTTAATATGCAGAAATATTCATCACCTTTTCCTTCTGCAAGATATCAAACTGGTCTATTACCATTGATGACATTATGCCAATTTGACCTGTGTTACAATTGAATCATGTGTAAGTCAATATTTAAATTTCAGGTGTTTTTTAATTCAGGAAGTAATGTTTGCTTTGTCTTTTATGAACAAAGCCTCTATTTTGCACATATTTTATAGATCTAGTTAATATATAAAACACTGAATGTCAGTAGACTAACATATAATAGACATTCTGTAAACATTTTTCAAATTAGTGAATAAATGAGTAAAGGCTCTTTTGGCTTTGAGAAAGAAAGATATATGCCGGCCACTAAAAGGCAGACAAGTGTAGATACTTCCCTGTAACGTAGAGTGGAACTGATGCTCTGCTAGGAACCATGTAAAGAAATATATACTGTAAGTTTCTCTCTAATATGCTTCCTTCTCATCTAGGTCATGATTTGTTAATCCTCACTATATTCTAGAATTTTTCATCTGGAGGGAACCCATTCTTGACTTAGGTAGTTAAGCTTATAACTGTTGCGTATTTCCTTTAACACCGGGTTTTGAAAAGTCTGTTCTTAGACTACATAACATGCAATTTCGTCCCCATCCTACCCAGCATACACATGTAGAGCCCACAGTTGCTTCTCTGAGGGAGAGCCCGTGGCAAGAAGAGGTAAAAACAGAGAGAAGGGGAGAAAGAGAAAGACTGGAAATGAGGTGGGGAGAATTACATACCAGTTATCGGCATGTGTGTTAAAATTTTCTTAGTCATACTAGAACATCTTTAATGCATTTCATTTCCTCCCTCTTTCCTTCCCTCCATCCCTCCCTCCCTCTCTCCTCTTCCCTTCCCTCCCTCCTCCCTTTCTTTGTCTCCCCCTAACTCCTCTCTTCTCTCTCTTTCTCTCTCTCTCTCCAGAAACCATACCTTAGCCCATTTAATTAGGAACCAGCTTTATAAAGGCATACCATTGCCTCCTGTTGTAGAAAGTTTATCCACCGATAGCCCCTGCCACATTCTACTGAGTTTAACTTCGTCATGGTCATGTGATTTGTTTTGGTAAACACAATATGAGATGTGACATGTGTCACTGGGTGGACATACAGTACGAGCAAGAAAGATGACTTAGTGTCATAACCCACCCTGATTTGAAAGTCTGTGTTGCTACAATATATGCAGCATGGTCTATTCTGACTGACACTGCAGCATTGATACATTTTCCAGTTATCCTATGTGACCGAACATCCTCAGTTCGATATAAAGTCAAATAAAATGTCTCTTTATGCTGTCAATTAAAGAAAAAATGTTTTATATGATATATGCATGTTACATGTTTACAAGTTGTATAGTGTATAGTTTCAGTGCTTGGTCATTTTAAAATATAGTAGGGTATGTTAGACAATGAGACACATAATTGCCTTAAAAGATGCACAAACTAGTGTTTCCAAAGGGAAAGGGATTATATCCCCATGGGGAATTAAATAAAAGCAGTCAAAGAGGAGCTAGAATATGAAAGGAGTCTTGAAGAAGGGGAAAAATTTTAAATGCTAGAAATGATAAATGAGGTCAGGTGTGGTGTCTCACAACTGTCATCCCAGCCCTTTGGGAGGTTGAGGTGGGTAGATTGCTTGAATCCAGGAGTTTG
Source organism: Callithrix jacchus (assembly GCF_049354715.1). NCBI lineage: Eukaryota > Metazoa > Chordata > Mammalia > Primates > Cebidae > Callithrix > Callithrix jacchus. The sequence continues at coordinate 182,729,164 of NC_133503.1, forward strand.
AGACCAGCCTGAGCAACAACATGGTGAAACTCTGTATCTACAAAAAAGATTAGCAGGGTGTAATGGCATGTGCCTCTGGTCCCAGCTACTCAGGAGGCTGAGGATGGTTCACCTAAGCCCAAGGAGGTCAAGGCTGCAGTGAGTCATAATGGTGCCACTGCACTCCAGCCTGGGTGACAGAGTGAAACCATGTCTCAAAAAAACAAATAATAATAATAATAATAAATGAATGAAGCATAGAAGATTTCAGGCGATGGAAATAGAACACATTTGAGAATTTGGACAGTAGTTTTCACCTCAGCTGGAGAGTCAGTGTAATGACATCTGACTTAAGTATGGTACCTAGAGTCTTGAAAATGAAATTGGATATATAATCCAGGGCCATATGCTAGAGAATTAAAGATGTTAGGGTAGAAAGAAACTAATTTAACAAGCTGGGAAGGTATTAACAATGTTTGAAGAAAAGAGAATTATATGAGGCAACATACAACTTAAAAATGGTATCTGGATTAAATTTTAAAAGTGATGAGAGAAGTGAAGATATTAATAAAGTCAATAATAAGATGAGGATCCGTGAGGATTGACCTGCAGCAGCAACAGGATAAGAAGGAGGACACTGACTATCAATAATGGTGGAACATGGAACCTGAAATATTTCATATTTGCAAAAGTAAATTGAGGGGGAGAGTAAAATTAATAGCTCAAGACACTGGAAAGTGAGCTCTAATGGCTGTAAAATGCATTCTCTAGTAGATGTGCATGAATTTGTTTTAGACCAACTTCCATTTTAATAATTAGAAGTTTATTCAGGAAAAGATGTCAAACAGTCTGTTGAAAATGGAAAAAAAAGAAACTCGAGCCTGTAGAGCATATATAGATATAAAATCTGCATAAGATTTGAATATACAAAAGTAAATGAGATTCCCATGGAAGGAAGTATAAAAAAAGTACAAATATGACGTAAAATCAGCACCACCCTTTCTTTAAAGAAATCAGAAAATAAATTCTAAGAAAGGATAAAGAAAAGCTAAGAAAGAGTTTTCAAAGTCAAGAGAGGAATTACCAACATGAAATTCAACGTAAAGATCCAGATTCCTAGTGCTTAAGCCAATCCGGAGGGAATTCTCCAGAATTTCAGGAAACCCTTGAGAGGTCAATGTCAGCAGAATAAAAATGGTAGAAGCTTGGGTACATGAGGTATGATGTCTAAGTGGGTGGCCATGTTGTCAAAAGATGTAGACCCTTTTTTCAAGAAGGCTTTCAGCGAAAGAAGTGAAAATAGTTCGAGGAGTTAGGTGAGTGAGATCAGGTCAGAAAAGGCCCATGCATGCTTGCAGGTGGAGAATTAGAAACTAGCAGAATGAGAGAAACAAAATCACAGTTGAAGCATGATTCTGGAGTTAGTGAGAAAGGATAGATTCAGGAAGATTGCATCAGCTGGTTTAGTGACATAGATGAGAGATTGTATTTTGGATGAAATAATAAAAGAAGGTGATGAATGAAACAGTTCATAGCTATTTGGAGTAAGAAGTAAATGAAGTTATAGTAATTCATGTGAGATCTTGTTCAGTGAGTAGAAGGAAGCTTCATGGCTGAGTCTAAGAAGAGTATGGAAAAATCTCAGTTTGGAGGACAGCGACAATGAAATACGGAGAATCTGACTAGCTATGAGTGTTCAGTGGAATTTTCAGCGGCTGCAAATAACAATAATTTTCCCAAGCAAAACTTAAATACACCAGAGCAGTGGAAGACAACGAACCCAGTCGAGTAGCATGTTAGACCAAGCATGGGATTTGGAGTCAAATTTAAAATTAGATATTTGATGCTCCAATTTAATTTACTGTTAATGAGAACTTGGTCAGTTTATATGTTCATACTGAACTTTTGGTTCCTAATTTATAGTCTGGTCACTACTTCTACTCTTGTGTGGTTATTTAATTAGGACCAAGACAATGTGTGCATTCATAGCATACCAACTATAGTTTACCTAATCTAATTTTAGCTTATGTAATACTTAGTCATCTTCAAATGGTGACAGTGTCTTATCAGAACTGAAAAACAGTGACTCACTGTGAAAGAATTAGTGTGTAAGGCCATTGATATGAGAAATACCAAGAAATACAACACTTAATGACATATCACGTTAATTATTGCTAGTCATGACTAATAGGCAATATTGGAATATAAATATTAAGTTCTTCTCAAGAACTTCTCCCTAATTTGGCTTAGAGCTGTGAGTTTAGTAATCATAAAAAATAAGTCTTACATAAGGTAGAAAACTCTATTTGGAGGTATCAAGTTGGCTGTAACTAAGGAGTCAGAAGTTTATGGGCTATTGGTCAAATCTGGTCAGCCACCTCCTTTTGTAGATAGTTTCACTGGGACACACCCACATTTATTCATTTAAGCACTGGCAAATATGGCTGCTTTCATGCCACAAGAGTTGCAACAGTGACCATGTGGTTTGTAGAGCCTAAAATATTTAGTATCTGGTTCCTTACAGAAAAGTTGGCTCATCTTTGTTTTAGCTAATGCACAAACATTGCTATTAAAATAAGACCTAAATGTCATATGTTACCATTCTAGCAGTTAACATTTGTATTTATTCATGAGGAATCTCTATTACTTTTTAGCATGGTATAAAATACGTAGATTGGGTTTTTTACTTATCTGGAAGTTGACAGAGGGAAAATATTACAGGTTATTTCTGTACATTTTGCTAAAGACCTAACTGTAAGTATAAATTTCACAATTTTATTTTTATTTTTATTTATTTATTTATTTATTTTTGAGATGGAGTTTTGCTCTTGTTACCCAGACTGGAGTGCAATGGCTCGATCTTGGCTCACCGCAACCTCTGCCTCCTTGGTTCAGGCAATTCTCCTGCCTCAGCCTCCTGAGTAGCTGGGACTACAGGCGTGAGCCACTGCACCAGGCCCACAATTTTAATGTACTTCCTATTCCATTTAACTTATAACATTCAAAGAATAAACTGTTAAACATCATATATACAAACTTCAAACCACCATAAAGCTAATAAAATAGATGAGTTTAAAAATGCAATTCATATATAATACTAAAATAAAATGCCATTAAATATTAACATAATAAAATATTAATTTCTATTAAGGAGCATGCTTACCCCAGCCAATTTCCCATTAAGTTACAAACATATAGAAAGTTCACAATTCCAATTGATAAGACGCAAAACAATTCCAATAGAGATCTTTCCTTTAAATGAGCTTTATATAACCAGAAACATGTAAAAGGTATGAAATACACCATCTCCTCTCCTTCCCCTGTCTCCTGACATGATACAGGACCCTCAGTTAACAAACACGCTTTAGTGAGAAAAATAAAAGAACTAAGAAAAGCAGGCTTGATCGCTCTTCACACAAATAATTCAATGGAGTTAAAAACATCTAACAGGATGCAGAATAAATAACTCAAACCTCATGCAATATACTTACATGTACCTGTAACTAAACAAAGTATGATTCTTTCGATCTAGTTCATGTCTCCTTGTCAGATATTTCAGTGTATGTGTGTGTGTGTGATTGTGTGTGTGTGTATATATATATATACACACACACACACATATATATACATATATATATATATATATATATATATATATATATTAGTCACACTTGTGGTTACATACAAATAACTACATTGAATTTCTAAAACACCAACTAATAAGCCCTGTTTGCTTGATATTATGATCACTGAAGAGTGATACTTTTCTTACACTTTACTTGACATCATTAGCCTTAAAGTGCCTTAAAGTGTTGAGGTCCTTCACCCCTTTATACACAGACGCTTTATCATGCTCCAATAAGTGTAATCATCTCTTTCTTTCTCTATTTAAAGCCAGGTTAAATAAGTAAGACTGCATGGCTGTATTATTCAGACAAGTACCCATGCCCTGCAAAGTGAATTGCTTTTAAGGGCACCTCTGTAAATGTTCTTTGGGTTGGCCGAATCTAACTTATTTCCTGGGTTCCTTATAATCGATGTCCTTATGTCTAATAAAAACTAAAATGTTTTATCAAAAAATGCTGCATGCGTATTTATCTAAACTCATTCGTTTGTGGAATTACATTATGCGATTATACCAATCCGTGCCTTATATAAATGTCAAGCTTCCATTATATTCATGCAAATTTTAAATAGGTAAATAAAAATAAATTTTCATATAATGAAGTAAAGAATAAATAACAGTCACTATTCACATTGTAGATTTTTGTCATCTATTATGCTGGTGCTGGCTAGAACAGTGAACTTTTCTTCCTCACTCAAAAGATTGCTTTAGTGTTTTTTCTTTTTATCTGAGGACAAACCCTTGTTTCTGTCTGTAAATCTCATAAATAGAATGTAATTTACTTTCCTTTGGTTATAGCTTATTTTTCATCATATAGTAAATTTTAACAAAGAAACATTTTTATATTTCTTAAACTAGAGAGAAATAAAAAGCATATCTGTTATTTCATCAGAATGAATATGCTGCCTCTATAATATACACAGGGTGTTCTATATTCCAGGAAATGTAATTTACAAACGTTATTATATTGCATTTAAACCTCACCACAACTCCATGGACTATATAATATATATAATTTACAAATAAAGAAATAATATTTGAACTATACAGTAAAATACTGTGGATCCGAACACTATTTCTCAGGAACTCTGTGTGAACATTAGACATTGTAATTTGAAGCACTCTATCATTCTAACACCAAAGTTCACAGCTACCATCATTTGATAAAGGTAATTAAAAATGAGTATGGATACGGAGATGTCTGTAAATTGAAATTGAATGTTGACAAGTCGAATATGGTGAGAGAATTTTACTTTATATCTTCATGTTCACTCTAAAGTAAAAATTAGCATGGCCTATAGAGAATAAAAATGGTGCTAAAGGAGATATAGATACTTCTGAAAAAGCCTAAATAGATTTAATTGAGCAGACAGCCCTTAGACTTGGGCAAGGGAGGCTTTTGCTCTTAGTCATATGACTCTTGGATACTGCCCAGTGCCTGGGACAAACTAAGACTCACAATACCTCAGGAGAGGGCACCCCAATCTGATCTTACATAAATCCTAGTTGGCAAAATAATCTACCCCAAAATCTTCTGTCTTCCTCTGGTGGCATGGGTGAGCTGGCACTGGCAATGCCAGTCAAATATAGGTATTCCTCTGGACTCTTTACCAGGGGGTCACCACATGTTAGGTGGGGTCCAGGTCTCGTGTCAGGCAGTCCTTCAGAGATGACTGAGCCTGACTCCCAAGAGCTTCTGAAGACGATTGCACAGTAACACCAATGGGCCCTACCAACTCCAGTACTTTCTCTGTTTCCAATCACTATAGTGATGCCCACTACCCACAGCTTAGTTTTAAAGTGTGCTTACCAAAGACATTCCTTGCATCAATGAAACTGCTATTTTTGCCCCATGCCATTGTCCTTGACCATTCTTTTAGTTGGTGTCAGGTTGTGGAAGTCAGAGATAAGGTCAATATTATAAAAGATTACATGCTAAGAATTGAAGGCTTATGGTCTAATTTGTGCAAGGAAAGGCATGGTTGAAAGATATGCCTTTCAACATTTATGCCATAAAACTTCAAACTGTAAAGTGAACATGTCCAGAAAAAAATAACAATGTTTCTCGTTTTTTGATCTGACTTGGGAAGTAATTGCGTTTGTGGTTATCATTATCAAGGCTCAGACACAAGCTTTGAGAGAATCACTGAAAGCCAATATTCATGAAAACCACAATGGACAAGCAATGAGAAAAACTGCATTATATATGTGGCATTAGGGAACCGTAGTGGCAAGAAGATCTATATTGTTCAATACAATAGGCTCCAAAGAGCCATCGTAATACTTTAGCTACCTTTTTCTTACAAACACATACAGTTATTCAGGAATGACGCATTTGACAGTAAATGACACATTTGACAGTAAATGACAAAGAGATGGTGCTTGGACTCTACTAGGGACCTTCACATGTGCTGTTTGGGCGATAAACAAACACATTAGTTCCTTTTGTCTATTTGTATTTGTGATCTTCATTAATAAATCACTATAACTCAGATGAGCCCATGGATTGTGTATTACAGATTTAATCAATTTTCACAGACAGGGACCCCACAAATGTACCTGTCTTATCCTTGTGCACTCTAGAAGTATCCCTATAAAAAAACTGCTGTAGGGAGAACCAGGAACATTAATGAAAGTATCATGAAAATATTGCTGAGAAACATGAAAGCCCAGTTGAGGTTGGAAGCCAGGCATTTATAATCCATTAATGTATTAATATGGGAGATGTTTTTCTCCCGCAGAACCTAGTTGCTTGATTGCTGGGCAGGAATGTATATATATATTTGCTTAGATACTAGTAAAATGTTGATAGAGAAGCAAAAGGCAGGAAGTAGAGAATAAAGACAAGGAACTAACTGTTCTGTGGAAACATGGCTGTGTCAAGAAAAAATAAGTAAGTGAAAAAATTTTGTAGTCTATACTGTGCAATTTTTTGGCAGCAGATGCTGATTCTTTATTTTGAGTTAGTGTATTAGCTTTTTCCAGAAAAACAAAACCAGTAAAAGAGATATAAATATATATCTTATATAATATTACATATGTATTATATGTTATAATGTGTTATATATCATAACTTTTAGAAAATAAGTTCCTGGCCGGGCGTGGTGGCTCACGCCTGTAATCCCAGCACTTTGGGAGACCGAGGCGGGTGGATCATGAGGTCAAGAGATCGAGACCATCCTGGTCAACATGGTGAAACCCTGTCTCTACTAAAAATACAAAAAAATTAGCTGGGCGCGGTGGTGCGTGCCAGTAATCCCAGCTACTCTGGAGGCTGAGGCAGGAGAATTGCCTGAACCCAGGAGGCAGAGGTTGCGGTGAGCCAAGATTGAGCCATTGCACTCCAGCCTGGATAACCAGAGCGAAACCCCGTCTCAAAAACAAACAAACAAAAAAACAAAAACAAAAAAAAAGAAAATACGTTCCTTTGCTGTGTCAGAGTTAATGCAGAAATTATATCGAATAAGATATATAGGTAACTATAATTAGAAATTAATAGAATAACTATATATAATTATAGTTAACTAATTTCTATAAATTATAGATTTGACCTTTTTTCTCTTGACAAATAAGATGATATAATTTAGCAAGATAAATATAGTATGTATCATATATTGATAGATAATGTATATCTTATATCAACAAGATATATATGACAAATATCTTATATATCTATCTTATAATTATGTATATTTCTTATATTTTGTGTCTCTATGGGACTTTCATTATGTGGACTTTTAATATTGTATTTCTGACATTTGCTTGTACATCAATTTGTCTTAGAATTTTTGCATTTCATCAGGACAGAAATTCTGTTTGCCTATTTGATGTCTACTTTGTACTGCACAGTTTGCTGAATGAATAATTGAATAAACAGTGCAAATAAATCATAAAACAACATAAAATATGAACCTATTCTTTATAAAATATGAAACTATTATTTCTTTCTTCGTTATTTTTGTCTCTTGTCAAATAAGATGGTAGAACCAGAGAGATGATATTATGCCTTTCAAGTCAATAATTATTGATACTAATTATATGCCCTTTTTAACACAAAGCTTTATAAGTAAGAATAAAAAGCAGGGAAAGTATGTGAATCTGAGATAGAAATGCAAAGTAACAATTTGAATAAATACATTTATATTGCTACTGGAAAGTTTAAGATTTTGAGAGCCAAAAGTTGTCAAAATCGAAAGTATAGATCTTTGTTTTTCAAATAATATATTAGAATGTCTATGTTTGTGATTTTTTTTGTTTTATTGGTCTTTAGGTTCTGGGGTACATGTGCAGATCATGCTAGATTGTTACATAGATACATACGTGGCGAGGTGGTTTGTTGTCTCCCTTCCCCCATCACCTATATCTGCATTTCTCCCATGTTATCCCTCCCCAACCTCCTTACTCCCCGCTGTTCCTCTCCTAGCTCCCCTCAACAGACCTCAGTGTGTGTTGCTCCTCTCCTTGTGTTCATGTGTTCTCATTGTTCAACAACTGCCTATGAATGAGAACATGTGGTGTTTGATTTTCTGTTCTTGTGTCAGTTTGCTGAGAATGATGGTTTCCAGATTTATCCATGTTCCTACAAAGGATAGGAACTCGTCATTTTTTATGGTTGCATAGTAGTCCATGGCCGAGGGACCCTAAGATGTCTGTCTTCAATTTTTAATGTCAGCTGTTTGGATAAAACAAACAAGCAAACAAAAAAACAATAAAAACTTCTTGATTCAACAAGTTTCCTCATACATAAACCTTAAAGCATAGGTTAGCTATCAGTAATAGAGTTCAACTTGTAAATCCTTGGATTTAGAGACTTTGTAGTTTAAAAGAAAGACTTTAATTTTAATAATGTGGTTTTCTTCCACATGTGAAGACGATAAAACATTTACTTTACCAAAGTTTATCTAGTTTCTGGGTTGATAATATGCACTTTGCTTTGGAAATGTTCTCTAAAAATCCCTTCGAACTTCAAGATTTTCAAGTAAATATGATGTGACTTTGTTACCAGAGTGATACACCTAAAAGCATATAATTTAAATTCTAGAGATTTTTAAAACAACTAAATTTTATAGTGGCAAAAGACACAATTTTAAAAATATTATTAGTTATATATTAATAATGGAAAATGCTTAAACATTCTGTAGAATTTCAAAAGTCAACTGTAAGTGTCTAGGATTTTAAAATAAACATTTCCAAAATGCCAAATATGTTTTATTTTTTAATTGTAATGTATTTTAAAGTTATTTTATAACTAGTGGCTTTATCTTTCCTCTACTGATTTGTGTTTAGATCTAATGGTTTGTTTTTAAAATGTATACTATATTCTTCTACTATACATAACCTTACTATAGCTATTTAAAAAATAATTTGAAAAGAAAATGTAATTCAATAATGAAAGCAACATAAATTAACTTTTTGTAATCTAATTAATGTATAGGATTGTTTTTTGAATCTAAACTTTTTCCAAACTAGTATTTTTTGTCCATTTATTTTTTAACACTTCTCCAATGTTTCTTTCCATTTATATAATAATATACTATTTTACTTTTTCAACTTTTTTCTAGTTGGTATAATGAATATGCCACAATTTTATTTCTTATTTTTATCTTCAAACAAGGTCTCGCTCTGTCCCTCTGGCTGGTGTGCAGTGGCAGGCTCATGGCTCAAGGCAACCTCGACCTCCTGAGCTCAAGTGATCTTCCCACTTTAGTCTTCCTAGTAGCTGGGGCTACTGGCGTGAACCACCATGCCCTGCTAATTTTTGTATTTTTTTAAGGAGACAAGGTTTCACCATGTTGTCCAGGCTAGTCTTGAACTCCTGGACCAAGCAATCCACTCACCTAGCCTCCTAAAGTGCTGAGATTACAGGTATGACCCACTGCACCCAGCCATTTTAATTAACATTATATCATGTATTTGTTATTACAAATGTAGAACTTTACAACTACCAATATCAAGAATTAGAGTATCGTAATTAACTTCTTAATAAAAATAAAAAGTTTATTTTTTTCACAAGTTTATTTTACTCCTTGAATTTTCTTGATATAATAGAGCCATTTGTGTCTTCCAAAAATGAGAAATGGTGTTTATTTATATTTCATTTCTAAAATCTGTAATGAGAATTATTTATACACATTTTCTGTATTTTATTATTGTTTTTATCCAATTATCTGTGTCTAAAATAGTCTGAGGTTAGGATTATGTGATATGCACCTGGTCATGTTTTCAGACTTGTGACCAATTATTTGTACAGGAGGGCTGTACCCCTTTATATTTTTATCGGTATTATATGAATATTCAATTTCCCCCCACATTCTCAACATTGGCCATTTTTGACACTTTATCTTGTCACCTTAGTTTATGTTCATAGTATCTCACTATATCCTTAATTTGAAGACATAGTTTATTGCTTTCTTTACTAATAAGTTTGGACATCATTAAATGAATTTTAAGTCATGTGTATTTTATTTTTTAAATAACGGTATAATGAGTTTCAACCATTTTTACAAGTTTGTCTGTCTTTTTCTAATTGTAATGTACGATTGCTTCATAGGAGCTGAACACTAATTATTTGTCCTATAAAATGGGACACTAGCTGAACAGTGATTATTTGTCTATAAAGTTTGTAATTGTTGTATAAAAATTTATAAGCATGTCTTTTTTATGGGTAGAATTTTTGAGTACGTTTCTAACATTTTCTACTCCAAGTTAATAAAAATATTTTATTATATTTTGTATCAAAAGTCTTACACTTTGATCTTTCACATTTAATTGCTTAGTCTACTAGAATTGATTTGTGTATATAGAGTAAGGTACAGATATCAACATATTTAATTAGAGATAATCAGATTTCCCATTATTACATATTGAATAGTCTCTGATTCCTTGTTATTTTTTCACATCAAGCATTGCCGTATATTAGGTTTTCATGAGTGAGTTTGTGTATGTGTTTTAAGGCTCTCTCTTCTATTTCTAAATATGTATTAGTAATGAGAAATACTTAAGCATTATGAATAATTAAACATGTCAACTATATGCAGTTATGTATTTGTGTAGAATTTAAAATGTCATATTCATTGATCAATATTTCTCTACTAGAGTTCAAGCCTCACTGTTTTAATTAATATACTTTGGTTTATTATTGAGTAGGACAAAGCCATCTCCCTTGTACTTAATTATGGTTAATGTCTTAGCTACTTTAATCCTTTGTTCTTTCATGTCATTAACTATCAGCTTCACAATTTCCATAGGAAAAAAATCTGAGTTCCTTTTACCTGGAATTCTTTAAATTGTTATGTAATTAAATCTGATTCAATGAATAGGATATGTCTTCCCACTTATTTAGTTCTTATTTAATAGTTAGCAATCAGGTTTTACAATTACATCACTAAAAGTATTATACCTTTTCTTAAACTTATTTCTTGATACATATAATGAATATTGATAAGGTGAGTGATTTTAAAATTACACTTTTATCTCCTGTTGCAAGTCTATTAAAGTTCAATTATTTAAACATTGTTCAGAAATTTTGCTAAAATCTCTTATAAATTCCATGTCCTTGGTGGATGATCCTTTGAATTTTTAAAGTAAAACATAATCACATCTCTAAATAATGTCAGGCAGGGTTCTTTCTTTTTAATATCTTTGTTATTTCTTCTTCTTATCTTCTTATCTTACTGAACTCTATCAGACATCCTTTGTGTTTTGTGACTTAAGGCTCAACCTTCAAAATATCTTTGTGGTGTGAGTTGTGAGTTCTTTTCTCCAGGAATGATTATGTTCATCTGGAAGGCATTGCACACCCGATCCACTTTAAATTCAAATCCTGATATAAGGATTGATTTGGAACCAAACAAATAATGTAAATTAAATTCTCAAACTCAGATAAGAGCCTGCCAGGCCATACATCCTCAGAGCAGACGTTTTTCTTGAACAAAAATCTATAGAAGCAACAATACAATTTCCTTGTTTTCTAATTTAGGAGATTTTTTTTTTTTAAGTACAGGTTCATGGGGATCTGGTTATTTCTGGTTTTCTCCAGTCCACCTTCAACCTGTGCTGGCTTCATAGATGCTAAATAAATCACTGTCTATAGCACTCTCCTTTCTGTGCTTGTCTTTCAGCTTCGCTTCACATTTTAGAATATCTCTTTCTTTCATATTCAATCATTCACTTAAAAATAAGTTTATATGTTTCTGTGTATTTTTTTTCAATTAATATGTTCATGTATTGTGATGACTTTTCTAGTTATCTATTTTATTTGGGATTTTCCTTGTGATTTTAAAGGTTATGATACTGTCAAGTGACCTACTTCAGGCAGACATGATTTTATCTTATTCTGCGATTTAACAACTTCTCTCTCATATTTTATTTAATTCGACCCATAGTCTCTTTAATTTTACCATGAGAAAAATCTTTTATCATTATAAAAATAATTTCATTACACTTATATTACTTAAAAATGTATCTACTTTCTTTCAAACAACATTTTTTGTAATGTGTTGTGTTGTGCTTTTTTTTTTTTTTTGGTGAGACAGAGTCTTGTACTATTAATGGTGCAGAAGGGCAGTGTCTTGATCTCGGCTCACTGCAAGCTCCACCTCCTGGGTTCAAGGGATTCTCCTGCCTCAGCCTCCTGAGTAGCTGGGATTACAGGCATCTGTCACCACACCTGGCTAATTTTTTGTATTTTTAATAGAAATGGGGTGTCACCATTTTGTGCAGGCTGGTCTTGAACTCCTAACCTCAAGCGATCTGCCCACCTTGGCCTCCCAACGTGCTGGAATTCAGGCATGAGCCACCGCACCGAGCCTGTGTTGTACATTCTAAGTACTCTATAACATCCTTCTATACTGCAAATTCTATTCCAAGACTCCCAAGGTATTTTGAATACAGAGATAGCAAATCAAGTCTAATATATATTGCAAAGGCCTGGCCCGTATAACCCTTTTTGATACATAGATGATTCTCAGATGTTCTAGAATCTGAAGCTAGAAAGCTGCTGAGTATGATGCTCATTTCTTATTTATTATTCAGTGAAAGATTGGAGATACCACAGGCCTGGAGAGAGCTTGCAGGAGAAAAGCTGTTTATATATATATATATATTTTTTGCTGCACTTGTTGTCAGCTTTCCACACCTGGCTTATTATCTAGTTGGACTTACTTAACTAATATAGTAATGCTCAGCTCTATCAGGAGAAAGCTTGGCTGTCTGGAGATATCCCATTTAGTTTGTTGTTGGTGGTGGAACTCACAGTGTGGCTGCTTTTGCCTTTGAAGGAATTCTAAGTGCTGTGCTCCACAGATTCACTTCAGTTCCTCAGTCTTTTAATTTCAAGAGATATCAGTGGGATTTTACTGGGATTATTCTACCTATTTTCTTTTATAACATTGTATTTTTTAAAGAAAATTGTTACAAGTATCTTGAGATTATTATTATTATCTTAGACAGGGTCTTGTATCATTCAGGCTGGAGTGGGATCTCGGCTCACTGCAACCTCCACCTCCTGGGTTTAACCCTCCTGGGTTACAGGTACCTGCCACCATGCCCAGCTAATTTTTGTATTTTTTGTAGAGACGGGGTTTTGCCATGTTGGCCAGGCTGGTCTTGAACTCCTGACGTCAGATGATCCTCCTGACTCAACCTCCCAAAATGCTGGGATTACAGGCATGGGCCACCACGCCCTGCCGGGATTATTTTTGAAAGGGGCGACATCTCACATATTTGTCAGAAATTTATCTGATTCCATTCCTTACTTTTCTGCATTATTACAGGCTTTACCTCTTTTTAAAATTCTTTTCATTATGATAGGGGCATTGGTAATAAAATATATGTCTATGCCCAAGCTGCAACTACTTGCAAAGAATTCTGTTCCTCTACTTTTGATAACCGTATGTCCTCAGCTGATATTAGTCCTGGGTTTTCTTAGGTTAGCTGAAATGGCCTCATGAATTTTGCTCTTGCAGAATGTACTTACTCTCAACTAGTGCCCTGGGTCTTGTAGAAGACCTGATTTTTTTGACGTCTCTCAGTTTACATTTTTCTGGTGTCGTTTATTTTCAGTGCTGTATTTCTTTACCACCACCCCACAGTGAAGTAGCTTAGCTAATTACAAGAGGATTTATCTTTAGGCCAGACCCAGGTAGAAGAACACAAAGCAAGTGTATCTAATCCTTTAATATATCCTCTTTACTGATACAATGAATCGCTACTCTTATCACTTCATAAGCTAAGAGCCTTAACTTAATATAGTCTTTTCCTGCCCTCCTGTTGTCTTTTATTAAAGTTCATGACTCTGGTTCACTGTATTTTCTAATATTTACGTATCTGTAATTCATCCTAGTAATACTGATTTTTTTATTGTTTCGATTGAGTGTTAGGTATGATATTCTTAATTGTAATTATGATATAATAAAGCAAACCTTGAAGTACCTTCTCTAACATCACACATGCTCAACAAACACAAACAAACCCCATATATATAATTGGGTGTAGACACACATATCAAATATAGTTACAAATATTTTCCAGTGAATTATAGGACTATTCTCATGAATTCAATAGTTGAAATAATTATGTAAGCAATTAGTTATTTTTTTGTTTGTCATAAATGAAATGCTTTTCAAAAATGCCAGCATTTTCTGAGGGAGGAGAATTGCATTAACCCAGGAGGCGGAGGTTGCTGTGAGCCGAGATTGTGCCATTGCACTCAAGCCTGGGTAACAAGAGCGAAATGGGTAACAAGAGCAAAACTCCATCTCAAAAAAAAAAAAAAAAAAAAAGTCAGTATTTTTAGGAATTTGAGTAAAGTGACAGTTAACATCTTGTATACACAGGCAAGACTTTTAGACATACATGTGGGAGTAGAATTCCTGGGCACAGGTTACCTGCATTTCACTTTTAGTAGATACTCCAAATGATTCTTCAAAGCAGTTTTGTCAATGCAGCTTTCCAACACAATATGAGACAGAACTTCTATCACTCCACATCCTTGCCAATTATTGATAAGTTCAGACATTATCTTTATTATCTTTTTGCCAACTAATTCAGTGAGAAATTATCTATTATTGTTCTTATTTTGGATTTTTCCGATAATGGCTGTGGAATCATTTTTATATGCTTTTTAGAAGTCCTGTTTTTTATTCTTTCTGTAAATATTCTATATATAGCCTTCCAAATTCAGTACTTTATTGATTTTTGACATTCTTAATATAATCTTTAAATTCTCTTCCACGATTGGAAATATTTCCTCATAGTCAATGATAATAGCTTTTCTTTCTTTGCAAGTTTAATTTTGAATGCATGATTTTAATTATAATTCAAATTTTGTGATTTCAATGTTTGTTTAAAGAAAGTTTTCCCTATTTCATAAAAATTACATATGTTGGCTGGGTGCAGTGGCTCACACCTGTAATCCCAGCACATTGGGAGGCCGAGTCTGGCAGATCACTTGAAGTCAGGAGTACTAGACCAGCCTGACCAACATGGTGAAATTCGTCTCTACTAAAAATACAAAAATTAGCTGGGCATGGTGGTGGGTGCCTGTAATCCCAGCTACTCAGGAGGCTGAGGCAGGAAAATAGCTTGAACCGGTAGGGGGAGGTGGCAGTGAGCAGAGATAATGCCATTGCACTCCAGCTTGGACAACAAGAGTGAAACTCCATCTTAAAAATATAAAAAATTATATATGTCCTTGACTTTCAAACTGTTTTTCCTTCACACATCCAGAAGTTATTTTTATGTATGATATAATTAAAGAAATCTATAACCAGCCATATGTATTTGTGGATCCTGTGTTTTTCGATTCAACTAATTATGGATTGAACATATTTAGAAAAATAATTGTAACAATGAAAAATAATACAAATTAATATCAATATAACATAGCAATTATAAGTAATCTAGAGATGATTTAAAGGATACAGGAGATGTGCATAGGTTTTATGCAAATAATAGTCCTTTATACGTGAAGGGCTTGAGTATCTGTGGCTCTCGATATTTGTGATGGTCCTGGAAGCAATCCCTTGTGGCTGCCTAGGGTTGACTGGATTTTTATTTTGTGCATCTGCATTTTCCTATTCCGCTTATTTAATAGTCTGTTCTTTTTCCACTGATTTAAATGAATCTTTTCTACATATTTCTATGTGTAATTTAGACTCCATCTGTGTCAATAACATATAATTTCTTCATATTTTTATAACAACTTTTATATCTGATAGGGTAATTTTACCTTTCCAGATAACATCTATGACTTCTTGGGCTTCATTCTTACAAATGATTATTAGGATTAACCATAGGTGGCTTATAAGACTGCCTCTAGAACAATATATATAGAGAAAGCATTTTTGATCAAATTTGTTTCTTATGTTTTTGACATGCTCTTACCTTATAGTTTATCTTTCTTCCATTTTCTCTGAAGACTTTAAGTATGTATTGTGTATCTATTACAGATTATTCTATTATTGCTTCTTAGGAAATACATTTTCTCTTTATGGCTCTACTGAGTTTCGTTGATGGTGTATGGTGTTTGCTCACATTTTTTTTCACTTACTGTGGAATCTAAGGTCTTATGTTGTGAAAGAATCTCTTCAAGACATTTTGCTATTTGCTCTGCTGAGGTTCTACTGATTCTCCAGTGCTATAACATGCTTTATATTACTATTCTGGGTTGCAGTCACCATGTTATATATTTGGGCAGATCTGAACTTTACACACAGCAGGCTCAAGCTTGCCTTCTGCTTCTCAAGGTTAACCTCTTTCTATCTGTGGCCCTTTGACCAGCTGGTATCTGTGCAGCTTCCCAATACTGGTACACAGAAGATTTTTGGGTTTATTTTTTTTTCTTCTAATTCCCATTCCATGATAGGATTACTTTTTCTACAAACCAATTGCATGTAAGCAGCTCATTCTTAGTTCCTTCTTTCAAGTGACCCAACAGGCCAGAATTTCCTTAGCAATGTTGGGAATTTAAACCTTATGGAAACCATTCATACCTTTATTTTCCTGAGATAATTTCCTGGATCATCAGTTACAGCTCTTCTGACTTTATTGTTAATGCCTTGGGGTTTATTTTGTTCTTTCTGTCAAGGTCCCCTGAAAGTTGATACCACTGAAAAGGTGTACTGTACCAGTCATCATACTTTATAAATGTAGTTTGCTTTTGACTTTAGAAAACATTTCTTTTAAAAACATTTATGAGGTTTGCTTAATTAAGATCTTTCTAAAAATTATGTAGCCATAGTCTGAACCTCCGGTTCTGCGGTGTTGTTCAGCTTGTCACACATCATTACAGGTTATCAGTAGACCTAATCTAAAGGAAAAGAAATAGTTACTAGAGCTTCATTATTAAGTAATACCTATCTATCTCTCTAAGTGAGTTAATTATATGCCTGTCCTAGGTTGTCTTAAACAATATTTTAAAACACCCTGTTATTGTGTGTTTATATTTCTGCTACCTTAAACATACACACTGTCTTATAGTGAGATAGCCCCATGAGAAAGTTGTTTTATTAGAGTTATTTTTTTTTCTCCCATATAGAAGGGGGTCGGAAGTGGATCTATAAGTTGGCTGTCAATGAAAGTATTTGTAAAATATTTGAAGAGATTTATTCTGAACCAGATGTGAGTGACCGTGGCTCATAGCCCTCTGGAGGCCCTGAGAACATGTGCCCAAGGTGGTCAGGGTGCAGCCTGGTTTTATACATTTTAGGGAGGCATGAGACATCAACTAGATACATCTAAGAAATACATTGGTTTGGTCCAGAAAGGTGGCACAACTCAAAATTGGGGGGTGGGAGGGGAGGGTTTCCGGGCTATAGGTAAATTTAAACATTTTTTGGTTGACAATTGGTTGAGTTTGTCTAAAGACCTGGAATCCATAGAAGGAAAATGTTCAGGTTAAGATAAAAGATTATAAAGACTAAGACTCTTTGGAAGTCTTATTATTATTATTATTATTATTATTATTATACTTTAAGGTCTGGGGTACATGTGTGGAACATGCAGGTTTGTTACATAGGTATACACATGCCATGGTGGTTTGCTGTACCCATCAACCTGCCATATACATTAGATATTTCTCCTAATGCTACCCTTCCCCTAACCCCCAAGCCCTGAAAGGCCCAGGTGCATGATGTTCCCCCTCCCTGTGTTCATGTGTTCTCATTGTTCAACTGCCACTTAGAGTGAGAAGATGCAGCATTTGGTTTTCTGTTCTTGTGTTAGTTTGCTAAGAATGATGGTTTCCAGCTTTATCCATGTCCCTGCAAAGGACATGAACTCATCCTTTTTTATGGCTGCATGGTATTCCATGGTGTATATGTGCTACATTTTCTTTATCCAGTCTATCATTGATGGGTATCTGGGTTGGTTACAAGTCTTTGCTGTTGTGAACAATGACACAATAAACATTTCTGTGCATGTGTCCTAATAACAGATTGATTTATAATCCTTTGGATATATACCCAGTAATGAGATTGCTGGGTCAAGTGGTATTTCTGGTTCTAGATCCTTGAGGAATTGCCACACTGTCTTCCACAATAGTTGAACTAATTTACACTCCCACCAACAGTATAAAGGCATTCCTATTTCTTCATATCCTTAGAGACAATAAATGACAACTGTTTATGGGAAAATATTTTCATTTTCTTCCTTGTGTCCTTTTAATTTTTTGAAATGGAGTCCTACTCTATTACCTAGGCTGAAGTGCAGTGGCATGATCTCGTCTCACTGCAGTGTCTGCCTCCCAGGTTCAAGCGATTCTGCTGCCTCAGCTTCCTGAGTAGCTGGGATGACAGATGCCTGCCACAATGCCCAGCTAATTTTTTTGTTTTTTAGTAGAGATGGGGTTTCACCACATTGGTCAGGCTGGTTCGAACTCCGGACCTCATGATCTGCCCACCTCTGCCTCTCAAAGTGCTCGGATTATAGGCATGAGCCACTGTGCCTGGCCCTTTGTCTCTCAATGTTATGCCAGAGTCAGGGTTGAATGTAAGTCATGATATATAGGGTTAAATAAAACCCATCTGATGATAATTTATGGTTTGTAGGGCATGACTCCTCCAACCCCTTAGAGAGGAATTTTGGCAAGATTAAAAAAAAATCAAAGCTTAATCCTCATGATCTATGGTAGGTTGAAAAATGACTTCCTAAAGGCACCATGTTCTAATTTATGGAATCTTTGAATGCTAACCTATATGACAAGAAAGGGTCTTTGCAGCTGTGATTAAATAAAAGGTCTTAAGATGAGAAGACTGCTGTATTAGCTGAATAGGCCCAAATTATAAAGACATACATTCTTAAAAATGAGAGGCAGAAGATATGTGTTAAGTGCACTCTGAGTGAAGAGACCCCCCAAACAGGCTTTGTGTGAGCAACATGGCTGTTTATTCACCTGGGTGCAGGTGGGCTGAGTCTGAAAAGAGAGTCAGTGGAGGCCAGTGGGACAGGAGTTGGTTTTATAGGTTTGGGGTAGGCAGTAAAAAGTTACAGAAGTTACAGTTCAGGGTGTTTTTTGCAAGCTGGGAGGAGGTCATAGGGTCTGGAGTCACAAGGTTGACCTATCAGTTGAGCAAGGTGTATTACAAAGTCCAGTTACCTTATCAGTTGAGGCAGGAATAAGGAACGATAGAAGAATGTCTCAAAGTTAATTTGGCACTGCAGGGGTTGGTCATTCTTCTTTTGTGGTTTTCCAGTTACTTCAGACTTCCTAGTTCTGGGAACTCATCTGGAAGTGTATGTGCAGGTCACAGAGATTACCATGCAGTCTATGGTGCAGTCAGTCCAGCCTAAAAGACCTGAAAATTTGAACACACAGAAGAGAAAGCAATGTAAAGGAGGAGAAAGAAATCTGAGTATGTTAGCCTTGAATATTGAAAGTGGCCACAAGGCAAGGCACAATGGCAGTCAATAGAAGCTGGAAGAGGTGAGAAATAGATTTTCCCTTAGACCCTCTGAAGGGATGGTGGCACCGTGACACCTTGATTTCAGTTCAGTCCTTTTTTGATTTCAGGCTTCTGACCTCCAAAACTGTGAGAGGATAAGTTTCTGCTGTTTTAAGCCACTACATTTGTGGTAACTACTTGTCAAAGCCACAGGAAACTGATACAGATTTTTATTACATTTTAACCAAAATATCTAATATAGTTCAAGGGAATGAAATAGCTTAGAATTTCTTGGGAATTTATGTCTCACTTTAATGTTTTTTAAACCTAAAGATTTTGTATGACAGGGAAACCTTTATTATTTATCAGAATAACAGAAAGATAAAATGAATTGGTGTTTTTACTTTCAAAAAATAAGTCATCCCATATGGATTATTAGTCTACCCTGTTGCTATCTGTATTTTCTACTCAACTTTTGTAATAAAAATGATTAACATTTATACATTCTGATTATCATTTAGCTGTAATGATTAACATATACATTAATTATATTTTATAATTTAATTAAAAATAAATTTTTAACATAGGTATAATTGCACTAACACAGACTTTTTGTTTTAAGTTGAATGCTGTGAAAATATGGTTGTAGTAATAGCATGCATCAATAGAAGAATATCTATTAGTTCTTATAAATTAGTAGACATCTCCTCATGTCCTTTTTATTGTTGCAGTGTATGGCATTTGTTAAAAAACCATCAGGTAGCTGTGGTTGTATGCACACAGTATTAAAAGCTATTTTTCTTTTTCACTATAATGAACTTTAGTAGATATGAATGAAAGTAAATGTCCATAGACTTTTTAAATCATTCTTCAGAATTGGGCACATTAACATGTTTTCTCCCTTGTGTGGACATCTTTATAAGAATTGCTCAATATATCTCTCAGATAGGAGCATTTCAAAAATAAATGATCAATGTGATTTTAATATATACCCTAGTACATTAAAAATACTGTTTATTTAAAATATATTAAGAAAGTTGAAGTTGTCATCCTGAAATTAACAGTATGAAGCTGAAGAGTTGAAATTATCAGTATGAAATAGTGTTATCTAATTATAGATGCAGATTGAAGTTGTCAGTATGAAATGATGTTATCTAATTATAGATACAGATTGATAGATATAAAGAATATTATGAATGTCTGCATATACATGTTAACGTAAATACATAAATTTCCTAGCTCAGTTCACTGTGAGGGCTTAGAAGTGGTCGCACCCCAGTGGCAAGGAATCAACTAGTGGTCAGATCTTGGCTTCTAACCATTCTCTGATAAAAGGAACTCAAGATCCTCGAAAAAAAAAATGGCTGAGTCTAGGTCTGAGGCAAGAAAATTATAATGTATATTATGCATTTTGAAGTTAATGTGGACTATCTTATCATGCCAGGACTTAAGGAAGTAGTCACTAAACAAACCAATATGGTATGCCAAAAATGACATAGATACTAATTGAAAGAGCTCACAAAGGCCAAAGCTGATACAATTTGGCCAACAAAATAAACAGTGTCAAACGGTACTAAACATGAAATACAAAATAAATATCCGTGATATTACACTGATGCATATAAATTACTGAATGAATTAATATACAAACAGGGAAACAAACAAATAGGAAGAATAAGTAAATTTCTCTCAAAATTCTAAGTAATTCACATTATTTTCCCCTCCAGCAGATGAAGTTTAACTTTGTATCCCTTGAGTGGGGGCTGCTTTTAGTGACTTGCTTTCAAACAGTACAGTATGGAAAGGTGGAAAAAAAGAAACTTTATCATACAAACTGTGGCAAACAGTGCTTCAGTCAGATGATCAAGATCTGTGTCAACAGTAATAAGTCATCCTGATGACACATGTACTCTTAATATGAAGTGACAAAAATAGTACTTTACCTCTATGGTCTTCCTCCCGAAAACCATAGACTCAGTCTAATCATGAGAAATACATCAGCCAAATTCCAACTGAAGGACATTTTGTAAATGTCTGACCATTGCTTTTCTTTCTTTTTTTTTTTTTTTTTTTTTAATTTTACTTCAGATTCTGGGGTACATGGGCAGATCATGCGGGATTGCTGCATAGGTACACACATGGCAAGGTGGTTTGCTGCCTTCATCCCCCAATCACCCACATCTGGTATTTCTCACCTCATTATACCTCCCCACCTTCCCCATCCCCTGCTATCCCTCCCCTAGCCCCCTACAACTGTCCTGATGCTCCCCTTTCTGCATCCACGTGTTCTTATTGTTCAACACTTGCCTCTGAGTGATAACATGTGGTGTTTGGTTTTCTGTTCTTGTGTCAGTTTGCTGAGAATGATGGTTTCCAGATTTATTCATGTTCCTTTGAAGGACATGAACTCATCATTTTTTATGGCTGTGTAGTATTCCATGGTGTATATGTGCCACATTTTCTTTATCCAGTCTATCATTGATTGACATTTGGGTTGGTTCCAGCTCTTTGCTATTGTAAACAGTGCTGCAATGAACGTATGCTTTTCAAAAGGTTCAAGATCATCAAAAACAAGAAAAGTCTAAGAAACTATCACTGCCCTGAGAAGGCAGAGAGAACATAATGACAAGGCAATGTGATATCCTGGAATAGAAAATGGACATTAGGAGAAAAACTAGTGAAATCATAATAATGTGTCAATAGTGGTTCATTTGGGTCCATCTATCACAATGTATCAAAAGTAGCCTTGTAAGTATATTGTACGAACATCAAAAGTACATTGACAAATGCACTTATGATTATAATGTAAGGTATTAGCAATATTGAAAATCAGACATGAGGTATATAGGAAATTTCTATGCCATCTTTGCAACTTTTAAAAAATGTAAAAATAGTCTAAAATAAATGTTTATTAGAAAAGTTAGTTAATTCTGACTGTATGTGTTTGTCTTTCCAGCTCTGCTCCTTAACAGGTTGGCTCTGTTGGGGAATACAGCCAAGCTGGAACCCTGTAGCAGTTGGAAGTTTTAAAGAATGCTGGTCTTTTTAAAGGTAGGTTAAAAAAAAATCTTATCAGGATACATACTTTTAACTTCTTAATTAATACCTTAAAATGCAAATTTAAAACTTCTTTACTCTTTACAGTAATTTTATTAGAAATCAAAATGTTCAAATATTTATAGACAGTTGATATAAACACAATCAAATCATGAAACTTGAAGTAACTAGTTATTCCTATATTTTTTAGAATATAGAATTCTTTATTTTTATAATTCTTTACTTGTTTAGCTTCTTTGTTGTATTTTTCCTCACAGTTTCAATTTACATGCAGATTTGAGAAGATCTAATGGCTATGTGCCGCATAAAGAACAGAAAATGATTCCCGCCTTTTGTATTCTATTTTTATGACACTTTGCCTAGTCCCTCATAATTAGTGGGTATTATGTTTGTTAAATTGGTTACATCTCATTTCAAAGGCAAACTTCTGTTGAAGCTCTCATGTAGGAAATAGATAAAGTCATAAATTTTCTTGTCTTTCGTCAAGAAATTTTATTGAACAATATTGATATGGCACAATCCAGTTGTTTCTTGTGCTAGCAATTGTAATCTGCTTTTCCTTTGCTGATGGTAGGGATCTAAACACTGAGATTTAGACAGTTACAGTTAACATTCACAGACATAGTAATTAAAGTGCTGCTTTGACACTCCCTGCTTGGAAATGGGAGAATCTACTCTCAGGCTGTAGTCAAAACAAGCTTGATTTTCTCAGTACTCAATCAGTGATCAATTAAGATTAACCACTGATAGAACAACTCAGACAAGGTTGAAGAGATAAGACAGATGTGTAATTAAACTAATGAGGCCTAATGAATCTTCCTGTGATATTTGCTCAAATTCTCTGTGCATGCTTATATTTCTGATGCAGAAAAATGTAGCCTTTTCTTTTTCTTTCTTGGAATTCTTTTATGAGATTAACTTATTCAGTAAAGATTAGGCTTTAATGTAATTTTAAACCATTATCAATTACTTTCAACTGTCAGATTTAAGTAAAAACATTTCAAATTTTATATTAAAAATGTAAGATATAAGACAGAAATAAAATGAACCACTTGATATCTCAACTATTAATAATTCCTGTTCCCCGTGTTCATCTCTTTTATCTATCAGTTTGTTCTCATCAATATTCAAAATTTCTATGTAGAAAATGTCTCACCTTTCCTTTGTAAATTTTTTGCAATTTTTTGTAGAAATTTTTAATTTCTAAATCTCTATCTTGGATAATTTTGGATTGGGGTTTCAGTCCAGGTCTTATATTTATAGAGTAAGAGAATTGAACACTTTGAATTTAATTCTTATAAAAGGCAACTTTATATTCTTAAATATCCATGATTATATCAACCTCATTGTCTGTGATGCAAATATGAAAAATGAAAAAGTAATACTAAGCCATTCCAATGACTGATGCAGCACTTTCTCTCCTTTTCATTAAAACATAATGTAGCATTAAAATATTCAAAGATCCAAATAAATGAGAAGAGATGCACACACTTTCCAATGTCCTTTGGTTTGCTCTGTGCTATAAAAAAGAAATAAAAATAGTTTGACATTTGTTTAACATACAGCTACTTTAAAGATAATAACTTGGAAAAGATAAATTTAAAGAAATTGGCATGTTTATTTGTTTTTAATTAGAATTGAATTCACATTGATGCAGAAGACATTGAGGAGAATGGCTTGAAATTATTTTCTTTTTAATGTGAGGCTTTTCATAAATGCCACATAAGAAAATAGACCTGAGAATAATCTCAGTGTAATGCAATAACAAAATAGAAAGTGATCATCGAGGATACTGAAGATACAGGTTTCAAATCATATGTATTAATATTTTTTATTCAGAAAGAAATTTTTATTTTATTAATTTGATAATAATAATGCCCTGGGGGCTGTTTATGATCTTATCACTTCCTTTTATAATTTTATTTTTCAACAATCACAGATAATAATCAATTATTTTTTTTCCTTTCTTTCTTTCTTTTTTTTTTTTTTTTTTGAGACTTAAATAAGTCTCACTCTTGTCCCCCAAGCCGGAGTGCAATCTTGGCTCACTGCAACCTCCACCTCCTCAGGTTCAAGCGATTCTCCTGCCACAGCCTCCCAAGTAGCTGGGATTACAGGAACCTGCCACCATGCCCAGCTAATTTTGGTATTTTTAGTAGAGATGTAGGTTCACCATGTTGGAGAGTGTGTTCTTGAACTCCTGACCTCAGGTGATCCACCCGCCTTGGCCTCCCAAAGTTCTGGAATAACAGGCATGAGCCACCATGCCCAGCCTTTTATTTTTTAAAATATTTTGCAAAACTTACTCTCATTCTACTCATTTCTCACTTATATTCATGTTTGCTTAATAAGTAATTATATTAATTTATTATAAATTATGCAAAAAAGTAAAGAGAAAGAGAAATAAAATAAATCTTATTTTATATGGTTAGATGAGCATTCTTGGATCATTTATAGAATACTTTCTTGTTCTAATATGAAAAATATGGTCGAAATTGGCATTTTTTGTCTGCCTGTAGTAGCTGGAAAAAGTCAGCAAAATTCAGACAAAGGACATTTGAACTAGGCTATAAAGAGAAATAGATAAAAATATGTAAAGAACAGGATATAGATGTATAAAAGGCACAAAGATAAATGATATTATTTCATATGTGGTGAATTTTAAACCGTTTGAGGAGTTAGAGAATAAAATGTGTGTCAAATATGAGAATAGCTGGTGGATAAATTCAGAAGAGTAGGCTTAGATGATTAAAAAACTTTAATGAAAGTAAAAAATATGTCTGTTATTTGGGCTTTATCTGTCTACATCTTTTACAGGATGTAGTGCTATGTTTTGTTGGTTTAGTCGGTTGGTTTTTGAATGTAGAAGAATAACCTGATAGAGAGAGAGAGAGAGAGAGAGAGAGAGAGAGAGAGAGAGAGAGAGAGAGAGAGAGAGAGAGAGAGTGTGTGTGAAGATAATTGCTGGCAATAGATTGAGAAAGTATATATATAAGATCTTTTGGGACCACCAATTTAATTCTATTTCTATCTATTCTGTATAATTTCTTAGAAAATTAAATAAGTATTCAAAAATAAGTTATTGCAAGACATGTTTACATAGTTTTGGGCTTTAACTAATGTATTCATCTGTTCTCACAATGCTAATAAATATATACCTGAGACTTGGTAATTTATAAAGAAAAAGAAGTATAATGGATCACAATTCCACATGGCTGGGAAGGCCTCACCATTATGGTGGAAGGCAAAGGAGGAGCAAAGGCACATCTTACATGGTGGCAGGCAAGAGAGTATGTTCAGGGGAACACCTGTTTATAAAACCACCAGATCTCATGAGACTTATTCACTATCATAAGAACAGCATGGGAAAGCCCCTCCTCATAATTCAGTTACTTCCCACTGGGTCCCTCTCACAAAATGTGGGAATTATGGGAGCTACAATTCAGGATGAGATTTCGATGGGGACACAGCTAAATTATATCAACTAAATAGAATCTTTCAAGATTCCATTAATAGTTTATTTTATGAAGATGAGGATGCAAAGTGTGTTGACAAAAGGAGAGTTTTGGATGTGAGCTTTTCACTGACACAGAGGCAAACAAATCTAGGATCTATCATTTTTTAAAAAAACAAAACAAAAAAAAACCAAGTCTTTGGGGCATTGGTATGAATATCAGGTCCTGACACTCAGAAAACCTGAGTGATGTGGTGAAAGAGAAACTGATGGAAACACAGAGGGAACAACAAATCTGCTCAGCCAGGAGTGGATTTGAGCATTTCTGGTTTTAGTGCTCATTGTGTCCTGCTGAGTTGACAATAGGATTCAAAAAATGAATTGCAGAGCCATCTGTTTTTTATAAAAATGTACTTTGTAAAGAATAACTAGGAATCATTTGGTAAATTTTGTTTGTGATTTTCCCTGACAGGTTATTATTTGAGTTGCAATTAGCACATCTGAAGAAGATAAATGCAGGGATAGTTCTAATTTTGGTAATTGTCAAAGGTTAATAATTCGAGACATGCCTGTTAGGATTTCACAATGGACTTGTCAATGGGAATTATGATTCATCATCTACACAGAATAAAAAGGACAGAAAAGAAAGGAAAATACCGGAGCAGTTGATTATTCCAACTTAGACTCTACCAGACTTGTAATTCAGACGAGTTATTCCAATTACTCGTGATTGCTTCAAGCCTCCAGATTATTAAAACAGGTTTAAAACCAGTGAGAACAGCAGAAAAGAGTACATTAAAAAAGGTATCCCAATCTTCCATGAATTATCCTTTATGAAATTTTCTATTTCTTTGCTCAATGTTTAATTTCCATAGTCACAGACCACAGGATGTTCTTAAAATCGTTCACACTCAGAGACACAAAGGTCATTTACATGCATTTTATTCTATGGTGCATATTTTCAGTTAATCTTAAAGGTCACTTTCCTTCTGTGAGTCTAAATATTCAATGCCTTAGATAAAGATGAAAGATACAAATAAACAGAGGATCTTTCTTTTTTCTTTTTGGCTTTAGAGCTATCTTGCTATATTTCATGCTGCTTTGATTTTTTTGTGATAGGTCAGAATCCAGGTTATTGTGCTGTCACTCAAGTTGGCTTAAAATATCCTAAGTACAGAATCAAGGAAATACATACATGCTCTTTGTTCTAATCAGAAAAAAAATTATACTGCAGGAGTGATGAAGAGAATTCTTGGCTATGGTCTGTGGGACAACAATCCATAATTTACTTTGCAGATGTCTGTGTAATTTAAGCAGCAGGCAGAACAACCATGCAGTTGTAGCTGCTCTGGGGAAAGGATACCAAGAGGCTCATAAATCATGGTAAGGATTAAAAGCAATGAGCATTCATCTTCTTAACCTCATAAGGCAATATGGGAAAGCCAAGCATCAGAACATACAGAGCATGGAATCTGTGCAGGGATAAAAGATGCCAGAGCTTTTAAGGCTTCTCTCAATTAACATTGACCTCTCATTTGCGAGTCAACAGAGCATAATTTTAAAATTGATTAAAAAGAGGCCCTTCCCATATCAAACGAAACTGAGCAAGTGACACGATAGGTTTCTGGGCCATAGTAGAAGTGAAGTCAAATCATATGGAAGTGCTAATCATTTGCTTTGATTGAAGTATGTTTCTTCTGGGGCAGCCTATGAAAAATAACCTAATAAATATCCAGTCCACAAGAACTGTCATGTTTAACTGAACATTTATAAATGGCTAAATGTCATGAGAAAATTCTAACTTCAGTGTAGTCAAGGAAAGAAAATACAGACAGCTGGCTCCCTCCTATAACATTTAGTAAATAAATGGTCTGTTACTAATTCTTTATATTTGAAAAATTATCCTAATCAAAGGTCTCTGGATTCAGATGAGTAATTCATACACAGTAAGGCAAGTTTCATTTTGTGTTGAAGATAGAAACTTTAATTAAATTTTAAAGCTTTGGAAAAAGGATAATCTGTTAAGTTCCCCAGCATTCTTTTGAATCAGCTTCATGATACAACTGAACTTGCCAATTTTATAAGAATGACAAGACAGTGCAGAAAATAATAAAATCAGTTATTCAAGGACAATCATGAGCCTATTAAGGACATACAAACTGATTCCATTTCTGATTCTCTAGTTTAATATCAAATATCCCTTGGCAATGATTCTTTTCATATACT
The DNA here is from genome assembly GCF_049354715.1 of Callithrix jacchus. Lineage (NCBI taxonomy): Eukaryota > Metazoa > Chordata > Mammalia > Primates > Cebidae > Callithrix > Callithrix jacchus. Next base: position 182,757,386 of record NC_133503.1, read on the forward strand.
GAGTACATAATTATCTATTTTAGTTAAGGAGAATTGTAGTGTGATTAATCCAGAGTGGCAGATCATTTTTTATATAGATTTGCCACTGGAATATATTTTCTGTTCATATTTTAAAATGATTTTTTCTTACTTTTGAGAAAGTCACACTGCCCTATATTTGAAAACAGCCAGAATAACATTCCAGATACTGTAACTTGGGCTTCGTCTACACTGGGTATATCCTATTCTACACCCCATGCTAGGGACAAATAACCATCCTTTCCATTTGACAGGCAATAATATACTCCTCTAGTTCAAATATCTTTTTCTGCTACTACTTTTTATTCCTCCAGAATAGGGATTAAATATGCATTCTTTAACACAAGCTCATATAATGATTTTTAAGTATATCAATGTTGTTATATTGTATAGCATTGTACTTAGTTGTTCTTTACCTGTTTTCTAACAAGACTATGCTGCATTCCCAGGAACTGTTCTAGTGAAGGGGACACAAAACTTAGGAACTCATATAACTAAGACTGATTACTAAGATAAAGATATGGGGAAATGTACTTTATATAATTGAACTAAAAGTAGAATAAATCACTTTTCTTGACTTTCCAATAACCTCTGCCATTTAACCACAAAATCATGAGTTTTTCAAAATCTGCTAAAAACAGTAAAACTACCTTTTAAGAAGAGCCCACTGGGCTGGGTGTGGTGGCTCACCCCTGTAATCCTAGCACTTTGGGAGGCCAAAGCAGGCAGATGACTTGATGTCAGGAGTTCCAAAACAGCCCTGTCCAACATGGTGAAACCCTGTCTCTACTAAAAGTACCAGGCATGGTGGTTGGTGCCTGTAATACCAGCTACTTAAGAGGCTGAGGCAGGAGAATCACATGAATCCAGGAGGCGGAGATTGCAGTGAGCCAAGATATGCCACTGCACTCCAGTGTGGGTAAAAGAGAAAGGCTATGTCTCAAAAAAAAGAAAAAAAAGAACAACAAAAGAAAAGCACACTATTTGTATCTATGTATACTTATATAAATTACATAAATTAATTTTTAAAATAATTATGAAAGGAAAATAATTAGCTTGATTTAATCATTACATAATATATGCATGTATCTAAATATCACATTATACCCTATAAACTTATATAATAACTATGTGTCAATTAAAAATACAACTAAGAAAGATTCCAATATTGGCAGACTAGATTTGAGAAATAATATTATTTGTTAAATGTATACATTTGACATTCTTAAATGCTTTTATGTTTCAAATATGTTTGTAACCAGACATATTTGGGTGCCATGTTCTGGGTGACAGAAAAATAAGAACTCACTTTGCACCTTTCATTTTTTCTGCTTAATAATGTATCCTTAGTTTACATAAAATACCAATATACTTAGAGGTAGGGGGATGGATTATAGACTTATGGATTAATTTACTCAAAGTGTTGAAAATAGTCTATGTATTATTTTGTGTCAAGGATTCTTCTCTGGGTTGTGGATAAATTTATGAAAAATATCATTAAATGTTACTAACCATGTTGGCATTTACATTCTAGTGAGGCAAACACAAACAAGTAATTAAATTATATAATATTTAAATTATGCATATATAAGTTTATAGAAAATGATAAATGTTATGCAGAAAATTAGCTGGGAAGAGTGCCAGGAAGTGTCTGTGTTGGGCAGAGAATAGAAAATGGTAGTTTGCCAATTGTGAAAATATGTTTCAAGAATATCTTCTTGATAAAACAACATTCGAAAAGACTTGAAGGTGATATGGATGGGAGGAAACCTTGAAAGTGTCTGAAGAAGAGCTTTTCAAATTAAATCACAAATTTCAAGTCTCCACTGTTCAAAAACCAACAAGGCAGCCAGTGTGACAGAAGCTTGGAGAGAGTGGGGAAGGATTATAGAAGAGGTTTGGCCCCAGCAGTTTGGGAGGCTGAGGCGGTCAGATCACTTGAGGTCAGGAGTTGGAGACCAGCCCAGTCAACATAGTGAAACCCTGTCTCTACTGAAAACATAAAAAAATTAGCCAGGCGTGGTGGCACATGTCTTTAATTCCAGATACCTAGGAGGCTGAGGCAGGAGAATAGCTTGAAACTCGAAGGCAGACATTGCAGTAAGCTGAGATCACGCCACTGCACTCCAGTCTGGGCCACAATGAGACTCCATCTCAAAAATAAAACAAGAAGAAGAAGAAGAAAGAAGAAAGAAGAAAAGAAGGAGAAGGAGAAGGAGAAGAAGAAGAAGAAGAAGAGGAAGAAGAAAAGTAGAAGAAGAAGAAGAAGAAGAAGAAGAAGAAGAAGAAGAAGAAGAAGAAGAAGAGGAGGAGGAGGAGGAGGAGGAGGAGGAGGAAGAAGAAGAAGAAGAGGGAGAAGAAGGGGAAGGGGAAGGGGAACGGGAGGGGGAGGGAGAGGGGGAGGGGAGAGGGGGAGGAGGGGGAGGGGAGAGGGAGGAGAGGGAGGGGGAGGGGGAGGAGGAGGTGGTTCGACAGGCAGTAGGGCCTTGAGGACAGTGGAAGGACTTTACCTCTTCCTCTGAGTAAGAACAGAAGGCATTGAATGGACCTGAGTGGAGCAGTGCCTTGATGCGTTTTATCTTTTCAGAGGACTTCTCTGGCTGATGTGTTGATAGTGCACTATAGACGCCCAGGGGTGGAATTAGAAAGCTTCTTTTTTAGGCAAGTACAACCAGCTGGTGAGCAATGATACTAGGGAGGAACGGAGATACAGCAGAACAGTGGATGAACAGAAGAAAGCTTGAGACAAGATGATTGATGATGCATTATACATGCAGTGTGAGGAAATGAGAAAGATCCAAAATGAATTCATGGTATCTGGCCTGAGCAATGGGACTGTGGTTTTGTCATTAACTGAGTAAATGAAGTCTGAGCTTTCTTTAGTCCGCTAAGGAGAAACGTTGACTAGGCAAGTTGATATATTCATACAAAAGTCAGGAATGAGTTTATCCTAGTAGATATGTTATATGATATTGACTGAGATTTGTTTTTTTAAACAAACACATGACACTCTCTATGTCAGGTGTTATACTATAATTTTAGGATGTATTATGTTTAATTAGTCCTCCTAAGAACTGTATGACAAAGGCACTATTAACATTATCTTCACTGAGCAGATGAGAAAATGTGGCTAAAGGCTAAGGCAACATTTTCCAAGATCACACAGCTGGTAAGTGGCAGAATTGGGATTCAGACCCAGGCACAATAGAATGATTTTACCCAACTTGACCCAGAATTTGATCACTAATGGAACAAGTTCAGACAAGAATAGAAATACAAGAATGAGGCTCGGGGCATTGGAGTGGAAAACATCAGGGGAATGAAGACAAATCAAAAATGAAACAAGTGGTCAATTCAGGAGAAAGACGGGAAGTGTATCTGAAATCAAGTGAAGGAAACCTTTCAACTGGGTAAATGGCTGCTGATGAATCTTAAAAGATCAAGGCTGAGCACAGAGCATTGAAAATCACAATGTGGATTCCATTGTTTATGTTGACAGCAGTGTTGATGTATTGCTGAGCAAACGTTTGATGAGAATTATGAAAACAAAGACAGAATTAAGTTTCCACATCAAGACAGAAGCTTGAAAGGAATTGCTGAGAAAGACTTATTTGGAATTTTTGTGCTATTTTAAAGTAAAGACATACTTATGGTTCCTAGTTCCAAACTCACAAAAACAGTTTGTCATACACATTTCAAACGACCAAGGAGAGATTATAACAAAATGACATAGATCAAAACTCATCTGTATTATGTTTCAACCTTTTCATCAGAACAGGTAAACCTAGAGCACCCTCCCAAGACTCTTAATTTTTATATAATCAAAATTAAAATTAAATGGGTAATTCATCATGTTATTAACAAAGTAGTGTTGACTCCTTTGGACCTTTTAGGGTTGCCTGGACAGTTCAGGTTGCAATGCTTAGATGTGTTGGATATGTCACCAAATTGTGGAAGTCGCAAGCTCAGACTTCATGTTGAATTGCCTAGTTTCCAATTCAGCTTAGCTATTTATCAATAGTGACAAGTTACTTAACCTCTCCATTTCCTGTTGTGTTCATCTACAACATGAAATAATAGAGGTCCAAGAGCAGTGTGACTCGAATTGGGTTGTTTATAAGGATTATATGAGTTCATATTTGTATACGCTACTTGTAAAACTGAGAACAGTGCCTGGTCTATAACAAACCAGTTTAAATGGTTTGTAAAAATATAAGTTATACATTTCTGTTTCCCTTTAAGATCTGCAAGGAATAGAATGTTCTTCGTCTTCTATATTTTCACTGTGTCAGAAATTCATGGATGCCCTTCCACGTCAAGGAAGCTAACTCACATTGCAAATATTCAAGAGTATTGTACTCAGTTAATATTTCTTCTCATGGATTTCACTGTACTCATACTGGTTGTATGTTCTAAAGTTTATTTTTTTCTTATATTTCTAAATTTGTTTTTTATGCTGTGAATTGCTGTACATTCATTTAATGAAATGTCTTCAATGAGTATAGCTGGCATATATATATATATATATATATATATATATATATATATATATGCATATGTATACAAATATGTGTGTGTGTGTGTGTGTGTGTGTGTGTGTGTCCCAACTTGTCAGACTCTTCATATTACATAGACCATAGCAAGACATTGCTCCCATATGGAAGGTGCTACTGAAACTCTTGACAGACACAAAGTCCTTGGATACAATAAATCATGTGTAAAGAACACGTTTAGCCCCATGACCTTGTTAATTAAAATTATAACTGGCCGGGCGCGGTGGCTCAAGCCTGTAATCCCAGCACTTTGGGAGGCCGAGGCGGGTGGATCACGAGGTCGAGAGATCAAGACCAACCTGGTCAACATGGTGAAACCCCGTCTCTACTAAAATACAAAAAAAAAAATTAGCTGGGCATGGTGGCGCGTGCCTGTAATCCCGGCTACTCGGGAGGTTGAGGCAGGAGAATTGCCTGAACTCAGGAGGCGGAGGATACGGTGAGCCGAGACGGCGCCATTGCACTCCAGCCTGGGTAACAAGAATGAAACTCCATCTCAAAAAAAAAAAAAAAAAAAAAAAAATTATAACTAAAAAATTTCCATTTTCTCACTTTTAATAATATTTTCCCAGTCCTAAATAGCCTAATAACATAATCACTGTTCAAAAATTCTCAAAGAACATCTTTAAGGAATGCTTCTGTGAAGAGTGGTAGGATTCTTTAGTTTTTGCTGCATATGATGAGGCAGATGGAGAAATTCAGTTTTTAAGCATGATATTTATTCCATTTTTTCCATGTTGTTTGAATTCATTTTTTTAAATTTTGCCCCAAGGGATGCCTGCCATCTAAGCACATGTCTGAAACCAGATAGAAAACATATGTCCTGTATACCCTTGGGGTGTGACAGAAGGGGTGAAATATAGAGTAAGTCCTTCTTCAATTGTGCAAAAGGGTGTTTGTTTGTTTCCAAATGGTATTTCTTCAAAAGTGCAAGATGCTGTGTTGTAGCCTTTTGATAGTTAATTATTGTTGCAATTTCTTTCAAAATATGGAAATTATTAAACCTTGGCATGAATGTACCTGGGGTATCACTGTACCTTCTTCTTAAAGACAGAGATTATTAAAGCTTGGCTATGAATGTATCTGCAGTATCGCAACTCCTTAAATCCAATTCTCCAAGCCCATCACAGAGTGCTCCTTGTGTTTGTTGAGCAACATAAGGTAATTCTAGTAATAAACTTGTGCTGACCTTGTATCTCACAGGCACATGGTATGGTCTTTGTTTCTCCACGTTTTTTTTTAGAACCACTGCCCCCCTGTTAAAGTAAGTCCTCACTTAGCATCATCAGTGGATTCTTGGAAACTGCAATTTTATCTAAAATGCCATCTAATGAAACCAGTTTTACCATAGGCTACTTAATATAAACAAGATGTAAGTTCCTGTGGCAGATTTCTGTCCCAAAAAATCACAAAACTTCAAAATAAAGACCAAACACTTTTTATATTTGACATTGAAATACATGTGAGTTATGTACACATTTCAGAGAGATTCATAAAATAAATAAAATAAATATTCCTGCCTGCAGCTCAGGGTACAAGGCAGGTCCTAGTGTGAGTGGGTGGGGATGAGCATGCCCTACAATGGAGCAGTGCCATCCCTGACAGACCACTGTTCCAATGTAGTGCATACACACACCCACATCCCCATTCGGACTGTTTAGACACACTGATTCACCTAATGTGTACAGCTTTGGGATGAAGGAGGAAACCAGAAGACTTGGGAAAAACTCACGCCAATCTGGGGAGAATGTGCAAACTCCACGAAGATGATGGTCCTGGCTAAGACTTGACATTTTTTATAGTTTCATCGACATTATTATGATACGATGTTGAACAAAAGATGTTTTTTGAGGACTTACTGTACACCGTGCTAAACCATATACACCCCAATATTATGAGCTTCTCAAGTACAACCCTCCTAATTCATGGGTGTTTCTTGTGATCACACTCAGCCCAGAACACCTTTCTCCCTTTATCTAATCACCTGCACGCTGCCTCCCCCATCTTAGACCATCCCATTGCTAATAGCTTGTCCACTCATCCAGTGTCAGATTGCTTTTGTCTTGACCATCCCCTCACAGTATTTATTGGCTGCTTAGTTATCTGTATCTAACATGATATTGCAGACTTGTTTCCAGAACCCATGCTCTCATCTCAGGCCCTGTGTCCTACTCTGCCCATTCTCAGTTCAGTCTATTTCTGTCTCTCATCCTTCTTTCAAGTACCCAGCCTTTCCTCCCATCTCACGCTATCCATAGACTTTCCATCTTTAAAGGAATGGCTTTCTCCCTTTTTATTTATAATTACCTGGAAAAAAATTTATTCACCTTAAAGATCATCTCAATAGATACTTCTTAAAGGAAAACATAAAGATAAAAAAAATGATAATAATAAATAAATAAACAGACTATTTAAAGAAAAAACCTATTTTTGAAATAGTGCATGCTCCCTATACTCTAAAGCTGTGTTCAATATCAAGTATAGTGCCTAGCATGTATTTATGCATGCATGAAATTTATTGTATTCATCTATCAAGTGATTCATTCATTTATTCAAAAATTTTTCTCAGTATATTTCATGCACCTATTTGAATGCCTTGGGATAGACTCAACAAACCTAACATGTTTCGGCTCCCCTGGAGTTCATGATGTAGTTGAGGGTGTCAGAAAAGCAACAAATGAATTATTAATTTAAAAGAAATGATTAAAGACTAATAATGTACAATAAAGCCAATCAAGCAAGTTGATGTATTAGGAGCACACTGGGAGTTTAATTCAGATTGGTGTCAGAAAACCTGCCTCTGACTTGAAGCCATTTAAGCCAAGATATGAGTAACTGGGAGAAAAGTGTTGAAAGTAATAACCAGTAGAGGCAACACCCAGGAGGCATAAGTTTGGAACATTTGTGGAACAAAAGTGAACACCACAATGGCTGGAGGGGGCAGAGAGACACTGAGAAAGGGATGCTATCTAATAAGTTGTCTGGAAACAAATCCTTTGGGTATTTTTTGACTATCATAAGGAGTTTGGTGCTTCTGTGTGTGATTAGTGGATTGAGCAAAGAAATACCATTAGTATAAAAAAAATGATTGGTGTTCTGGTGCGGTGGGTCACACCTATAATCCCAGAACTTTGGGAGGCAAAGAAGGGTAGATCACCTGAGGTCAGGAGTTCAAAACCATTGTGTCCAACATGGTGAAACCCCATCTCTACTGAAAAAGTATAAAAATTAGCTTCATGTGGTGGAAGGCACCTGTAATCCTAGCTACTCAAGATGGCTGAGGTAGGAGAATCGCTTGAACCCAGAAGGTAGAGGTTGCAGTGAGGCAAGATCGTGCCACTGCACTCCAGCCTGGGCAATAGAAGGAGACTTAGTCTCAAAAAAAATCATTGGTGACTTCAGGAAAGCAGAGGAGAAAAACCTTATTCCACACAGGAGTGTGGGAGTGCTATCTGGAAGGAGCCAGACATTGAGACAGGTCTTAAAGAATGAGCGATATTCTGCAAATAAAGTCAATATAAGAACTGCACATTCATAGAGGAATGAAAAAACAAAAGTTTAGAAAACAAAAAATCAGGCTGGGCAAGGTGGCTCATGCCTCTAATCCCAGCAACTTGGGAGGCTGAGGCAGGTGGATCACCTGAGGTTAGGAGTTTAAGACCAGCCTGATCAATATGATGAAAACCCATCTCTACTAAAAATACAAAATTACCCAGGCATGCTAGCGCATGCCTGTAATTCCAACTGCTCGGGAGGCTGATGCAGGAGACTCGCTTGAAACCAGGTGGTGTAGGTTGCAGTGAGCCAAGATCATGCCACTCTGCTCCATCCCAGACAAAAGATCAAGACTCCATCCAAAAAAAAAAGAAGAAAAGAAAAAGAAAATGAAAAATCTTTGTTAGTAGGAGACTATAGATATGGAGTGTGCTATTTGTCTAGAAAGAAGTCTGGGAAGTGCTGGGAATTGGAAAGTGCTGGTGTTTTCTTACTGGTTATCTGTGATGTAGAGTTCTTTTGCACATCCCATATACTGAATTCTGGAGGTGAGAAAAAAAGTTCTCCAGGGCATTGCTCTCTGATAGCTTCTATCAGGCTATCTCTCAACCATGGCTTCTGAACATCAGCAATGTCACCTGCTATGGGCTGAATTGTGTCTCCTCAAAATTCATATGCTAACGTCCTAACTCCCATTACCTCAGAATGTCACTGGAAATAATATATTTAAAAGATGCAATTAAATGAAAATGAGGTTGTTACAGTGAGTCCTAATCCAGTGTGATTTATATCCTATAAGAAGAGGATATTTGGACACAGACACAGAGAGAAGGCAATGAGAATACAGGGGAGAAGATGGTTGTCTACAAACCAAGGAGAGAAGCTGAACAGATGTGTTATTCAGGGCTGTCAGAAGAACTGCCAATACCTTGATTTTAGAATGCTAAACTCCAAAATTGTGAGACAATCATTTTCTATAGTTTAAACCAAGCTTGTCTAACACACAGCCCATGGCCAGTGGCCCAGGATGGCTTTTAATATGGTCCAACACAAATTTGTAAACTTTCTTAAAACCTGAAAATTTTTGGCTTATTATTATTTTTAAGCTCATCAGCTTTCATTAGTGTAGGTGTATTTTCTATGTGGCCCAAGTCAATTCTTCTTCCAGTGTGGCCCAGGGATGCGGAATTGGATATCCCTAGAAGTCATCTAGTCTTTGATATGTTGTTATGGCAACCCTAGCTAACTAGTATACCATCCCATGAATTTTTGTAACATACAACAATTTGTCTCCTTAAATGGAATCCAAATAAAGAAAATGTGGTATATTCATACCGTGGAATACAACACAGCTGTTAACAACTCAGTTAGGATAACGGCCTCCAGTTGCATTCATATGCTTTGCAGCAGCATGAATGCAACTGGAGGTGATTATTCTGAGTTAACACAGAAACAGAAAACCAAATACTACATGCTCTCATTCATAGGCAGGAACTAAACATTGGGTATGCATGGGCACAAAGATGGGAGCGATAAACATTGGGGATTCTATTATAAAAGTGAGGAGAGAGGAAGGTGAGCAAGCATTGAAAACTACCTATGAGGAAATATGTTCACTACTTGGGTGATGGGATCATTAGGGGCACACACCTCAGTGTCACACAGTCTATCTACAACAGACATGCAATATACCTGCAACAAACCTGCAGGTGTACCTCCGGAATCAAAATTCATAAGCAATAAGAAATGGGGAAGTTGGAAAAATAAAATAAAATAAATAGAATCTAGGCTGTTATGTAAGTAAAGAAAAGAAACCATTGAACACAACAGTGCTTCCACCTCCCTGACTCACAATGACAGTTCTTGACAAAGTGTTGACTGCATCTCTCAAAACATGTAAGGTTGCACAGTTAAAGGCACTAGCGTTAGTTCTCTCTACATTTTTACTATAAAAGGAGATTTACTTATCAACCCAATAATGTTCATAGGAGCTAGTTAGTTGTATGGGGTTTATTTAAAAGTTGTATATTTAGTAGAAATGAGTTAGCAAGCCATGATCATCCTCATTTTTTTACTGATTAAAGATCAGTAATCTTTAATTATTTCAATTCCAAAGTTAAGAAATTTGCATAGGGTCATATTTGTTTTCTTTTTTCTTTTCATCTATAGATTTTCTGTCTTTGTGGATTTTCTTCTTATGAAGAGGGAATATTTATAAGCACTTTTTCTTTCTCAGTTCTCCTGTTCTCTGACCTATACCATAGTATGAAATGTCTTCTTATGCAGGCATTGCCCAGTTTGATTGGCCCATTACCACTCAAGGCAAGAAAAAGAAAGCAGAACTCTATATCATCTAGATGAAATGGATTGCTTGACATTAGGGTAGCAAATCTGGAATCAGAACGGAAGGAGTGCAAGGCAATATTACAAGAAAATAAAAACTAACTTTAGGCCCTCCTGCTGCTAAGGAGATGGATGCAGGAGAATCTCTTGAGCCCAGGAGGTGGAAGTTGCAATGAGCTGATATTGTGCCATCGCACTCCAGCCCGGGCAACAAAAGTGTAACTCTGTCTCAAAAAAACAAAACAGAAAAAAAACTCACTAACTTTAAGTGATGCTGATCTTCTCTTTATTGCAACTGTATTCAATTTGAAATTAGTCTTGTTTTTCCTGTGAGTGATATGCGAAATATTACATAAGAATATGGATGCTTTATGGTTTTAAATTTTTTTCCAGCTATAATCAAATGGAAAAGGTGAAAATAACGTATTTCTCACTATTGCTCTAGCCATTAAGATTGTATTAATTATATCAAGTGAACATATAATTTAAAATTATACCTTGTCTTCCTCAATAGGCAAACTCAAACACTATTAAAGAAGAATATAAAATTAGTACTTGTCATACATTTCCATGAAAGTGTTTCACTGTGGCTTGCACTTGTAATCCTGGCACTTTGGGAGGCTGAGGCAGGATCTCACTTAGCTCAGAAGTTTGAGACCAGCCTGAGACCTGGTCTCTACAAAACAATTTAAAATTTAGCTGGGCCTGGTGACATGTGCCTGTAGTTCCAGCTAGTCCAGAGGCTGGGGAAGAAGGATTGCTTGAGCCAGGGAGGCTGAGGCCGCAATGAGCTGTGTTTGTTCCATTTGTCTCTAGCCTGAGGCACAGAAGGAGATCCTGCCTCAAAAAAATAAATAAAATAAATAAATAAATAAATAAATAAATAAATAAACAAAACGTACGAAAAATCACTGCACAAGCATCACAAAGCAGTTTTAAAATATTGTTTTTACATTTATAGCTATAAAACTGCAGCAAATGCAGCTAGTGTTGTTAATAAAATAATATCCAATTAAAACTTAAACTCTTCGAGATTTTTTTTGTAGTTCTATCTTCAATACTAAAATTGCAACTGAAATCATGCCAACAGTAGAAAGAGCATTTTAATTCTAATGTGATTTCATGGCAGTTATCAAAGGACCTTTATTTCTAAGATTTACAGGTTGGTGCGACAGTAATTGCAGTTTTTGCCATTAAAAGTAATAGCAAAAACTCCAGTTACTTTCACATCAACATAATAGTAGGAAAAAATGGCTGTCATAAAGGTACCAGGGGATTTTTAAAACTCAGGTAATTTAAGACATGCAAACATATAAATGACTATTATGAAGGAAGATGTTTCCACTCATAATACCCTAGGAACTGGGCATGCCATCCCACAGGACCACACAGGGAAGTACCAGGATTGGCCAGTAGGTGGAGGGTGCAGGAGGCAAATGTGGGCACATGAATCGTTATGGAAACCTCTGTGATTTCTGCAGGAGGAGCAGGCAAGGCAGGCTAGCTTGAAGAATTTCAGCAGACTCTGGGACATAGGGGTAGTTCTTTGTTGTCTGGTACTTGGCCCTGGGATAATTACGGATAGCGGCCCAGAGTTTAAGAGTCCAATAAAGAAGGTGATTAGAGGTATGATTTCTGGATTGGTTGGTTTGCATGTGTAAGTCACATTCCCAGGGAATTGTTTGGTATCTCTTGGAATGAGCTAACCCTGTGAGGGGTGGTCCTTCCATGATCAGTGAAGCCCCCTGTTGTAAAAGCATTACAATATGGGAAATAAAAGGAATAGTTAACAAAACTGCATTCACTTGACTTCCTTTGCAAAGTTCTGTTTTTTTAATATAGCTATGACACTGGAAAAATTTTTAAAAAATTAAATAATGGCAAGGTAAAAGGACACTCATGGAATAAATATTTAATTTATTTTGCACAATTTTCACCATAAATGGCCATCTATTTATGGTTTAAATGGTTAAGTCATTTTTGCTTCATTATTTAAAAGTAATAAAAGAATAGCCGACAAAGAATATTGGCAGATTCTGTTTGAAGACTTACTTTGCTGTCAGTTTCCGGACTTTCCTGTATCAGGTGTGTCAAATCATGTTAACCTGGAACACTACAAGGGTACGTTTCTTTGTTACAAATTATTTTCCTTTGAGTTACACCATCCCCAATTCCAGAATATATTATATGACTTCTGCTTTTGCCCATTAATGCTTTACTGTGATTGATGTGGTATCAAAATAAGTTATTAAAACAAATTGACATTTATATTATGAGACATGTCTGTCATATGAGATAAATAAGATGGATTTACATAACAAGACAAGCACGTAACATTGTTAAAAGTTAAATGTTAGTATGCATCATTGCATGCCAATATTAAGCACAGTTCTCAGTTGCTCACATCCTGCTCTGTTAGTGTGAGCCGTTTGTCTGGATATGTGTATTCACATTAAAATACATGCAGGTGTTAGGTTTTGCTAGCCCTGAGGTAAGGAGGTTTTGCTTTCTTCAATGTTGTACTGATGTGTTTTTTTTTTGCCATTAGCCAATGAACAATAAATATTTTTGGTAGATTTCTTTCATCTCTAATGTGTATCATTGACATACATTTTTACAGCCTCTAGACTCAGTCTTCAACTCAGCTTTATGTTTTTATTTTTGTTTTTGTCTTTGCTTTTACTTTATTTTTCATGTAATGTATGTATAGCCTGGTATCCATTGCTTTCTGTGCCTTCAGGTTGCATTTTCTTTCACTGGCAGTTAAATTACAGCATTTCCTTTACCAGGTCTGGGACATCCCTGATTTGTCATTCTATTATTTATCGTCAAATTATGTGATTATGTGATGTATATTTTACCACTGTTTTTTACGTTGTCCACTACATACCCTAAAAATCAATGTCCTTTCTTGTTTTGATTGCTTGTTCAAAATATATGCATTGGCCAGGCACAGTGGCTCACGTCTGTAATTCCAGCACTTTGAGAGGTCAAGGCAGGTGGATCACTTGAGGTAAGGAGTTAGATACCAGCCTGGTGAACATGATGAAACCCCGTCTCTACTAAAATACAAAAATTAGCTGGTCATGGTGGCACATGCCTATAATCCCAGCTACTTAGGAGGCTGAGGCAGTAGAATCATTTGAAATCGGAGGCTGAGGTTGCAGTGAACTGAGATCATAGTGCTGTGCTCCAGCCTGGGTGACAGAGCAAGACTCTGTCTCAAAAAAAAAAAAAAAAAAAAAAAGTATACACACACACACACATATATGTATATATGTATATATACACATATATATGTATATATACATTTTCCTCAGTATGTATTTAATCTTAGACACGTTTATGTACTACCCACAGATGTGGCACTCTCTGACCCCTAAGTTAGGCAAGAAGGTCTTTGCAAACATCTAACCTCTCTGAACTTCCAGATCTGGATGTGAAAGTTGGAGATAATGAACACCTCACTGTGCAACTAATAATTACGTGTCATCATAATTGCCCATAATTATGTCTGGTTTCAAGTAGGACTTTTCAGATCTGCACCATCAGAATTATTGGTTAAAATTACTAGTTACCACTTCCTGTCCTTTTGCTTCATCTGTAATTCAAAGCCTATTTCTATTTGTTTTATTGACTTAGATTATGACAAGATGAGTATTTTGTGTGTCTAAATATAACATCTGGAAGGCAATAAAGTGGTAATATTAGTTAGTGGGTGGTGACTTTTATATCTAGAGCCACTATATACTGAAGGAACTAGTGTACGATAGGAAAGGCGACAATTTCTGGGACTAGAACTAGAACTATGTTTCAGAGGAGAAAGGAGAGTTGACATGAAGGAAGTACCAGCAAGGAGATCATGGGAAGAAACAGAGAGATGATTCTGACTGTGACAACCAGTAGAAAAGGCTTGATGAGGAGAGGCTTAGGGCAGGTGTGGGGCAGCAGCTGTGTGCAGCTGCTGGTGGGTGAGACTTTCCAGCTGCATTAGTACTACTTTCCTGGAAGTCACTCCGTAAAGGTCCCTGATCCGGTGCTGGAGACAAGCCACTACTGGACCAGAAATGCTTTAGCCCTTAGGCCCATCTTGGGTTGTGTGTTCTTTTGCTCTGATACCCTCCTAGCAAAGCATTTCTTAATGAAAACATTAGAAATATATGAGTAAATCAATAAAACAGAAAGATAGGCATTTCCATCATTATTTTGATGTGATTAATTTCTTCCTTGTAGCTCAGGTGTTTTCCTCTATTATTTGAAAAATTATAAAACAATTTCTTATATGCTGTATATGTTTTGTTAGTCCATGTGAATATATAAATAAGCTAAAATCTAACTTAAAGCTCTATTGTAAATGCTAAGGCTAATGACACCAGAAAATGAAATGGAAGATAGAGCTATAAAAATAGTACTCTAAATCTAATTTAATAAAAATGCTTTCTGGAGAAAATCCAAATGATTTAACTTTATGATGACAGAGGGGAAGGAAAGCATAAGAATAAAAAGGATGAAGGATTTCTTTTAAGAAAGGATGGTTGTCCACTCCTATAACCCCAGCACATTGGGAGGTTTAAGAAGGAGGATTGCTTGAAGCCAGGAGTTTAAGGCCAGCTTGCACAATGTAGCAAGGATCTGTCTCTTTCAAAACAATATGGATATTTTAATTACCTGGGCATGGTGGCATGTGCCTGTAGTTCCTACTAGTATGGAGGCGGAGATGGGAGAATCACTTGAGGAATTGAAGATTGCAGTAAGCTAATATTAGACCATTGCATTCCAGCCTGGGTGACAGAGTGAGACTCTGTCTCTTGAAAAGGAAAGAAAAAAAAAAAATTCTCTTACAATATACCAAATTTCTCCATGAATAAGTTAACAAAAAATTGATGTTTTTATACAATTGAACAACATTCATGTGGTGTATTTTCACAAATATATCAACTTAGAAGTACATAGAAATTGTTCTTTACAAAAAGCTACATTATACATTTTCTAAAATAGTAAGGTAAAATGCTATTTTCCTTAATATTTCCCTAGATGTTTGCAAATAGGTATCCAAAAACCCTTGAAGAATGAGTTTGTAATTATACAAACATAATTTACATATTATATATAATATGTTATTATTATAATATTATGTAATACTATGTTATTAAATGAATCATAATGGGAGAAATACAAATATGTAATTTGAAGAGACGTATTTGTGCAATATAAACAATTGCTAGAATTTATACTAATTTCTGTGAGGCTCACATGTGCCAGGAGGGCTGACTTATGTTTCTATTTCCTCATCCTCTCTATTTATGTTGTTCTTTGTACTTTGGTGGTCCTGGCATCTCCCTGCTGATTCAGTATAAATATTGATAGAAACAGGGGTGCCTTTACTTTCTGAAAGGCTTCATGGTTTGAAGGAATTGAGTCCATGTCAGTGCTCTCTAGTTCAAGTTCATGGTGATCATCTCTCAATCCACATTCATTGTTTAATGACAGCACAATTCTCATCAAGTGTTCAATATACTTTCCATGTCTCAAACTGAAGGAGTACGCAACATAAAGAAGTAGAGTTGGGAGAGAGAGTTCAGATCCAAGTACATCTAAAGCTGGGTCTACTCTCTTTAATTCCCCACTTTGCTTCCCCTCAAAATTTTTGTCTTCCAGGCAAACCTCATATGTTGCATCTGCCTTTAAGACCTACCTGTGAAATCCGTCCCTTTCAAGCAAGCCACTGTTGACAGAAGTTAGAAGTTAGCCGGGCGCGGTGGCTCACGCCTGTAATCCCAGCACTTTGGGAGGCCGAGGCGGGTGGATCACGAGGTCAAGCGATCGAGACCATCCTGGTCAACATGGTGAAACCCCGTCTCTACTAAAGATACAAAAAATTAGGTGGGCATGGTGTCACGTGCCTGTAATCCCAGCTACTCAGAAGGTTGAGGCAGGAAAATTGCCTGAACCCAGGAGGTGGAGGTTGCAGTGAGCCGAGATCGCGCCATTGCACTCTAGCCTGGGTAACAAGAGCGAAACTCCGTCTCAAAAAAAAAAAAAAAAAAAAAAAAAAAAAAGTTAGAAGTTAAATGTTAATTTAGCATAAATATATTTTACAATATATACTTTTACTTTTTAACAAATTATAAATAAATAGTATTTTCTAGAAAAATGACAGATTTCTAGAAGAGAAAAAGAAGAAAATCAATATCACTTGTACCTAGCATCCAAAGATATCAAAATTTTTGTTTGTGAATTTCTTGAATTTTCTATGCATTATTCTAATTTTTAAGCTTAGCAGCATTACAATCCATCTTTTTGATAACTTATGATTCTGTAGACGATTTCTTATTGTTGGAAAAAGTTTGTTTTTGAAATTCGGTGTTCCCAGCCTTCTATGACCCCGATGTCTTCTGCTATCACTTATTCCTCATTTCCTATCCCCATGTCTTACCTGAACCTGAATAGGCAGATTTCAATTCTGCATCAGGTTCCTTATATTTCTGTTTCCTAGGCAAGTAAATTTTTCCAGCAGATGTTCACAAACAAACTCATTTTCTCATTGTGTATAGATCTCTACTCACCTACCTCCTTGTCATAGGTTCGTCCATCAGTACATAGTCTTAAAGTAGTAACAGGCCCAGCAACTATCTACCACTTGAAAGGCTTTACCTGTTGGCTTTTTTCAATTTGCATTACATCACTAGGAAATCACCTCTTCATGTTTGCAGAAATCATGTCTACAGCTATATTTGCAATACCTAGAACGTCTCCTGGCATAGTGTAGGTGTTCAATAGTTATTTTAAAAATGAATGTGTTCATATATATTTGTTGTTTTCAATGTTTTTTTAAATTTGTTTCTCTAATTATGTTATTTTTTTTAAATATCCTTGAGGCAGTAGCAGTATCTTAAAATTTTTCTCATCTTCTCCTTCAATTAAAAGAATAGATGTCACATGGCAAAAACTTTGACATGACATAGCCTCAAAAGTGGTTACATTTTCCAGAAACTTTTCTTTATAAAGCCTGTATATTCTTTTTTAACTTCAATGATTAATTTTTAAAAATTGAGTATCTTAAAAGTAACAAAGAGAAGAGAAAGGGTGTTAGTTGAAGAGAAGGGAGAGGTGTGAATGTCTTCCTGTATACTTTCTGAAAGTCACTAGATAAATTTTTAAGAAACCTGAATGAATCACCAGTTAGGTAAATGAAGCATTGCATTGTCAGAGGATGTCCATCACTGAAAGAACATGCTGGCCATATGGATGAATTGACTGCATTGATTTGGACATTTTATGATGTGCATATATCCATTTATCATCTTCTAAGGTGAATGTTATATATTTGTTGTGAAAATCCTTGACACAATCATATTTATTAGCTTGGTACAAATTTGATGATGGCATATGAGCTTAACATGACAGGGAGTAAAACACAGAATATGAGACATATTCAGGAGAATGTGTTTTAATATCTTAATAAGGGTTAGGTTCTATTTTCTTATGCTGACAACATTAAACATTAATATTATGCTAAAAATGTGTCTAAACTGGACTGTATTAAAAATCTTATGGAATGTGGAAAATTACTTTCTATTACAGATGATGCTATAAGAAGAATATGGGTTCATTTATATACATGATATATTTGAAATATTTGACTTGCTAGCAAGAATGTTTTTGTCTGGTTTCAGCTGGGTTTGTTCAACATAAAGGTACATAGAAAGGAAGACTGCTTTTTGGGCTAAATTGGAAATTTTTTTGCCAGTAAATCTGCACAAAGCAGAGTTAAGAGAGCAAATGATCAGTTAACATGTCAAGCATGCTGTGAGGTCCTTTACAGACGTGATTGTGTGGAGGGAGAATAGTGTCGTCACAAAATGTATGAGTCAGAATCCTGGTTCTTTCTGAACTCGCTTTTCTTATGTGAAATATGAAGGCCTACCAAATAACATCTAAAACTAGGATTCCTAGTTGGTATTCTCTCATTTTAACGTTCATGAGTTCTTCCTCAAGTAGCTTCTATCCCAAAAGAAATCAGGAGTTTGTGGATAATTGTTTGTAAACTTTGCATGGACTACATTGATTTTCTTTCTTTTGCCTTCAGTCATAATCCATATTCATTTGTTTAACAGCTTCATTGATACATAATTGATACACTAAAATATGACCCATACTTGATGTATATACTTTGACAAATAGCATATCCTTCCTCTAAAAGTTTCCTTATATCCCCTTGTTTTTTTCTTTTATATACATATATATGTATATACATGAATATAAAAGAAAAAAACATATATACATATATATATATAACATATATACATATATATATACATATATATATATACATATATATATATACATATATATATATATATATATATATATAAAATTGCACTTTAGGTTCTGGGGTACCTGTGCAGATCATGCATAGGTACCCACATGGCAATGTGGTTTGCTGCCTCCATTCCCATGTCACCTATGTTTGGCATTTCTTGCCATGTTATCCCTCCACAACCTCCCTACCCACAGCTATCCCTGCCTTGTTCGCCTGCAATAAACTTTTAGGTAACACCAGAAATCCTCTATCCAGGCTACCCATTCAAGTCAACAAGCTGGCAAGCTCTCCCTCACCCTGCAAAGTTTAAGATAGATGGTCTTTTTCTCAGAAAGTTCATATTCCTGCAGTGAATTCTCTGTGGGCATTCTTATGCTGTGCAGTGAGGCTCCGAAGCTCATCTAATGTCTATGCTATATTCATCTGTGTCTCTCTTTTAGTGTCTACCTTTCTCACCATTCGCTTCACTACTTCAGAGACCACAAAGTAGTTAGTATTGTGCCTGGCACTTATTAGAAGACAAATAAATGCCTTTAAAAGATGTTGAACAAATGCTTGTTGTAGTCCAGTAGAAACTGTTGCAAAAATTAAGAATGGAAAAATGAAAGAGACTAGATTTATTTTTATTGTATAATTACAGAGAGTGTACATAAATATGTAAATAAGAAAACTGAGGTAAAAAAAGTTTACATGTTGAAAAAATGTTGAATAATTAAAGTCATTTTCAACTAAAAAAATTGTCTGAGGTGGTAAAGAATGGCCAATCAGTTCATTAAAATAAGAGGGGAAAAATAAATCATAAGGCCTACTGTTAAGATTAGATTGAAAATTAATTGTATTATCTTCAGAAGTTTTATCTGTAGTAAGAAAATGTTGATGATAAATACCCTCCTCAGTAATACCAGAGCAGACCTGCTGCTGTTTGCCCTGATATCTGAAATATGAATCTATTGCAAACAGTTTCTTTTCATTTGCATGTTTATAGATAATAGCCTCTAAATCACTCCTTGGATGATAAGAACCCAAAACATGAACATGTTAGAACACTTTGAAATATTAATATGGTTAATTGGATTTAGAGCATCATTCTCTTTGATAAAGAACAGGCAGAAAGCATTTTCCTCCATTTTGTTGTTTAATGACACTAGAAAAAGACCTGCCAAAATTATCTAAATGATAGTATCAGTCTGCTAGCATTTTTAGAAAACACAAACAAAAAATTAACAACAAAATTAGTATTTGTGATGTATAGGATTTAATTATGTGAGTACATGGAAGCACTTTACCATTTTAAATCCATAATTAACAACAAATAATGGGGCTTTCTTTTCTCCATCAATTTAATCTGTCTAGTAGGCAGCTCAAGTCTTTTAGGCTCTGAAGACACAAGTTGATGCACCAACATAAAATATTTGCTCTTGATGTTATTTGTTAGTATCCTTTTTGACAGAAGTAGCTAAATTTGTACTTTCTAATTGAATATTAACTATTCTTTTAGTTATGGTTAATATATTTAGCTGCTAATGGTTGTTTACTAGATTTAGATTCTTTTCTTTAAAAATCAACTGAAAATGATTTATCATGTAAGTATTAAAAGTACAAATGCCAATGAAAATTCTAGTTTTATTTAGCAATTTTTATAAATTAAAAATAAAATTTGCATTTAAATAAGATTCCTCCCTTGCCTGGAACATGTTATCAAAAAAACAAAAATGGTGACTTAAAAAAAAAAAAAAAGAATGAAAGAGAGAAAGAAAAAGGGAGAGAAAGAGGGAGAGAGAACAGGAGTGTTGCTTTATTGCCCATGCTAGAATGAAGTCTAAAAATGGGTATTGAAAACCTCTTTTATGCCAATAATTATGCTTAGCAGTGGAGACAGAAAGGAATAAGGGAGGAAAATAACAAACAAGCAGCCAACCAATATTTCATTTACACCTGTGAAATGCTATGCAATTGCTAAGGAGTGATTTACTTCCAATTATGTAATCACTTTTAGAGTAGGTGTGATGTGGTGCTGATAAGAATGTATGTTTTGTGTATTTGGGGTGGAGAGTTCTATAAATGTCTTTTAAGTTTACTTGTTCCAGGTCTGAGTTCAAGTCCTGGATATCCTTGTTAATTTTCTGTTTTGTTGATCTGTCTAATATTGACAATGTGATGTTAAAGTCTCCCACTATTATTGTGTGGGAGTCTGAGTATCTTTATAAGTCATTAAGAACTTGTCTTATGTATCTGGGTGCTCCTGTATTGAGTGTGTATATATTTAGGATTGTTAGCTCTTCTTGTTGCATTGATCCTTTTACCATTATGTAATGTCCTTCTTTGCCTCTTTTGATCTTTGTTGCTTTAAAGTCTATTTTATCAGAGGCAAGAATTGCAACTCCTGCTATTTATTTTTTTTTATTTTTTATTTTTATTTTTTTTTTTGAGACGGAGTTTCGCTCTTGTTACCCAGGCTGGAGTGCAATGGCGCAATCTCGGCTCACCGCAACCTCCGCCCCCTGGGTTCAGGCAATTCTCCTGCCTCAGCCTCCCGAGTAGCTGGGACTACAGGCACGCACCACCATGCCCAGCTAATTTTTTGTAATTTTTAGTAGAGACGGGGTTTCACCATGTTGACCAGGATGGTCTCGATCTGTTGACCTCGTGATCCACCCGCCTCGGCCTCCCAAAGTTCTGGGATTACAGGCTTGAGCCACCGCGCCCGGCCCTCCTGCTATTTATTTATTTATTTATTTGTTTGTTTTTGCTCTCCATTTGGTTAGGAAATCTTCCTCTATCCCTTTGTTTTGAGTCTTTGTGTATCCTTGCATGTGAGATGGGTCTGGATGCAGCATACTGATGAGTTTTGAATTTTCATCCAATCTGCCTGTCTGTGTCTTTTGATTCCAGAATTTAGTCGATTTAAATTTAAGATTAATAATAATATATGTGAGTTTAATACTGCCATTTGATGCTAGCTGGCTGTTTTGCACATTAGTTGATGTAAATTCTTCATTATGTTGATGCTGTTTACTTTTTGGTATATTTTTGGAAAGGCTGATATTGGTTGTTCCTTTCTATGTGTAGTGCTTCTTTCAGAAGCTCTTGTAAAGCGGCCTGTTGATGATGAAATCTCTAAGTACTTGCTTGTTCACAAAATATTTTATTTTTCCTTCACTTGTGAAGCTTAGTTTGGCGGGATATGAAATTCTGAGTTGGAAGTTCTTTTCTTTAAGGATGTTGAATATTGGCCCCCACTCTCTTCTGGCTTGTAGGGTTTCTGCTGAGAGATCTGCTGTGAGTCTGATAGGCTTCCCTTTGTGGATAATCTCACCTTTCTCTCTGGCTGCCCTTAGTATTTTCTCCTTCATTTCAATCCTGGTGAATCTGATGATTATGTGCCTTGGGGTTGCTCTTCTTGGGGAATATCTTTGTAGTGTTCTCTGTATTACCTGGAGTTGAATATTGTCCTACCTAGCTAGGTTGGGAAAGTTTTCCTGAATAATAAATTGAAAAGTATTTTCCAGCTTGGATTCATTCTCTTCATCACATTCAGGTACACCTATCAAATGTAGATTAGGTCTTTTCACATAGTCCCATATTTCTTGGAGACTTTGCTCATTCCTTTATATCCTTTTTTCTCTAACCTGGTCTTCTCATTTTATTTCATTGATTTGGTCTTCAACCTCTGATACCCTTTCTTCTGCTTGATCAATTCGACTATTAAAATTTGTGCATACTTTACGAAGTTCTCGCATAGATCCCAGCACCTTTTGGGTGGGCAACTGGGGCACCTGGGAGAGAATCAACCGTTCAATTAGGAAAAGAAAAAAAGGGGATCAGGTTCAGCTGGTCCCACCCCCGACACACACACACAAAAAAACCCAGCAATTGGAAATGCTGACAGTTGAGAGTTTCACAGCAAGCACAGCTGAACCCAGGAAGGTCCAGATCTATGGGGTGGGGCGTCCACTGAAGGAATTTTAAGCATTCTTACTGCTCATGAGGTTTTTGTTATTGGCCTCTTGTCCTCACTGTTTTGCTTTTTAGCAGTGTGGGTCGTCCAATATTTTTATTAATTGTATGGAGAATAGGGCCATTCTGGAAGACAGTGTGACGATTCCTCAAAGACCTAAAGACAGAAGCCCATTTGACCAGCAATCTCATTAGTGAGTATATACCCAAAGGAATATAAATCATTGTATTTCAGACAGATGCATGCATATGTTCCTTGCAGTACTATCCATAATAGCCAAGATATGAAATCAATCTAAGTACCCATCAGTGATAGACTGGATAAAAAAATGTAGTAGATATACACCATGAAATACTATGCAGACATAAAAAAGAGCAAGATCATATCCTTTGCAGGGACATGGATGGAGCTGGATGCCATTATCTTTAGCAAACTAACACACTAACAGAAAACCAGGAAGCATATGTTCTCACTTATAAGTGGTGGTAAATGATGAATGACACAGATTGGGACCTTTTGGAGGGTAGAAGGTGGGAGGAGGTAGAGTATCAGGAAGGCATCTAATGGGTACTAGGGTTAATACCTTGGTGATGAAATAATCTGTACAACAAACCTCTATGACACAATTTTACCTATGTAACAAACCTGCACTTGTACCCCTGAACTTAAAATTCAAGTTAAGAAAACATAAAGAGGAGGGTAGTTTTTGTGTATGTGTGTGTGTGTGTAAAAGAGTTGAGTGATGTGAATAAAGCCTAATGATTCTCCGGCTACAAGAAAAAAGGCCTCTTGCTGAGCATTGGGCAGATTTTTGATAAACCACCTCAATCCATCTCAGTATGGTAATTCCATCCCTGTGTGCCTACCAGCTTCCTCAGTTATCAAAATAGGTAAGAGATGTTTGATTTGGAATCTTTAGTTTGGACTCCACTTGAGGTCAGAGATTACATAATCTAAATGCACTATAAATTTCCAAATATTGAATACAGTTCACATGGTATAGTGAATATTATATAAATACTGTACACAACTTTTATACACCAATTACAAGATAAATCTACAGACAGAATTTTAAAATAGTTACTTTAATATATTAACATTATTTTCTTTGTGTAGTATTTTATGCAGTTAAATATATTGGTTTCATGTAAGATGAATGAATATCACTTATACTCAATTTAATAATTTACAATAATACTATATAGCCAGCAGCAATAGAGAGAAGAGTGGCAGAATTGACAGAAATTTCAGAGAAATTTTATTAATGGTGTTACTGATTTATTAATTGGGGAGGAAGAAGAGAAGAGCCCTGATTACTGAACAAAAATGTGATAACCATAAGTTTCTTAAAATGTAAATTTTATGTTTAATATAGATTAATCATTTCTTAACATCAATTTAATTGTACTATTTAATATGAATGATGGGTAACATTTAATAAACAGTAAAACTTATTTTGTTTTATTCCTTAACCTATATTATCTTAAATGCATCAAGATCAGGTTACTTATATAACATAACTACAATTTTTAAAATTCAGATATGTATGAATTACCAATCCATTTGCATAAGTATAGAATTATATTGAAATTAGTATCAACATTAATGAAAAATAAGCAGACTTTCCAACAGGGTGAATAGATAGCTGATAGTGACAGCGATAAAGACATAAAACGTCAACATCATTTTAGCTTAAGTTTATATAAACATGGTTAAGTAGAATAGTTACATGAAGAAAGGGATAATATGGAAAGCAATTACACAGGTGAATGCTTACATTTTTTCATAAAATATACTAGCAGAGGATTTAACATTTAGATGGAAGGCAGTTTCCCAGTACTATTTTTATTAGTATATTGATGGCTCAAAGAAAAAAACTAATCTCTAGAAAATTTTGCAAGTGATTTATAAATCTTGTTTTTGCAAAGCCAGGTAAATTACAGCTAATACAGCTTCAAGTATTTAAAAGTAATTCAAAATTTGCATTTAGAATATCTTGTTTCTTGGGAAATATTAAAGTCCTTGCTTTTTAAAAAAACTATATGTCTTTCAAGATTAAAATGCAGTTTCTTAGTTTTGGGAAAAAAAGGGTTTGGGGAAAGCTGAGTGAAAAACTTCAAAGGAAAGAAGTCTAGTGACTTTACATTATAGAATAGTTATATACTTTTATATAATGAGATAGATTTAACTTCACTTGCATTGCAATTAGAATCAGGGTGATTCTAATATAAAATGGAAACTATATTCTTGTTGTTAAATTCAATCTCATGATGCATCCCTTCTGCTAGAAATGCATTTATATTCATGTAGTCAATAATTTTATTTTCTCTTATATTGCTAACACTTTCACAATATTCTGAAACTTTTTACCTAAAATATAAATTACAGATCCAGAAAGGGTATATTCAGTCATTACCTATTAATCAATAAGTTATTTTTTCTTTATTGAATTATGACATAAAATACATGCATTTTCATTTGAAATGTAGACTTAAAACATTTTCATGAAGAATATTTAAATAATACAAAATAGTATAATTAAGACATTTGCAATAGTTCTAGAAATGCTATAAGCATTTCGGGGATTTGGACAATATGACTTTAAGATGCAAGGATGAGGGTCTTCTGACCAGCTCAGAATGTTCCCTGGTTCAACCTGTTGCCAAGAGACAATGAGTTCCAGAATTCCAGACAAGGTGTTTACTAGATATGCAAACATCCCCTCATTTAACCAGTCAGTAACCGCTTCCAGGGTTTTACTTCGTAGTAGAGGTTGGACCTCATCTATCTAATCTGGACTTCTGAGCTGTTACAAAGGTTTGCCAAGATAGGAGAATGGAATGTATGTAATAATTTATTAGCTTGGTTTATTAAATATGACTAATGAGAAATATTCTATGTGGCTCTTTATTTTGTCTCTTGCTTGAACACTGAAAATGTGAGATAATAATGTCTAATATAATAATGTATACACACAACACAAAAATGGAACGTCCTGTCTCTGTGATGATCAGTATCCACGTTCTGATCTATGTATTGTATATAACCATTAATAATGTGATGCATTATACATCACCTTAGTTTTCCTATGCTAAGGCTGTCTCTCCATGTGGTCATGTTTATGCACTTAATTACACATTCACAATGGAAATAATCATTGTTCATCACCATAACTCTACCAGATTAATTCCCTTTCCAACGTTCTCCTTTACTATTGATTTACTAGAATGTTAACATTTGCCTATGGCATTTCTCACGACTAGTTTCTATTGCTGTCTATTTGACCACTCAGCTATCTATTTCCTTCAAAACTCAATTGGATTTATTTCTTTATTCTTGATCATGCCACCCTGAGAAGACTCATTCATTGTGGTCTCATTTCTGCAGTTTTTCTCGGTTGACTCCCCAGACATCATGTGTCTTTCTTCCTCCATCAGTCCGTGTGTCCATGTTATTTGCCACAGTTATTTGAAAACACAGTTCTTGGCTTTTCCTTTGGGACTCAGCTGCAGTCATAGTTTCCTTCTTTGTCACAAAACTGCAGCCACTTCACCCTCTAAGTCATCAGCATGATTACATCCTTCTCTGTTTTTCAGAAATCAGTTCTTGAAAGAAAAGAAGTAATCCTCTGCAGTATCATGTCATACCTGGTGACTCATTACAAAATTTTTAGTTAAGGGGACCAACTATCTGGAAATACTCTGTATTATGTAATAAAATGAGCTATTGCTTCATCATGTCTTTCATCTTCTATGGTTTCATCATTTAATTGTTGTATCATGTTAGGCCAATTATTCAAATTCTCTATGTCTCAGGAGATTTTTCTCTTCAAATTTAGAGGCTTTTATTCTATACACACGTTGAACTTGAACCCAGCTTTTTGAGATAATGTTATTGAGAAGGAGACTGACACTAAGAAATGTCAGTCTGATTTCCAACTTACACTATATTTATATCAATTTACACTATGTCAGCCTTACCATTCATACACCTTAGAAATTGACAAAAATAAAATCCACATATGTATAGTAATTTAGAAAGGCCTCTGATAACTGTAATCACATTAGTTAGGACTTTAATTACCTTTTAAAACTAAGGACACACCTACAAAATTAAAGTTTTGTTGACATTTTTTCGCAGTTAGTAAAAATTTGGCCTAGTTTTATATCATCTTCTTTCTACTATTTTAATAACATTTCTTCTATATCATTATTCATAAGGATTTTTATCCTCATGCTTCCTATGTACTTTATTATTAAATAGAAATAGAAATATTAAATAAAATATTAAACTAAAGTGAGTGCTTTATACACTTTTATTCATTCAATAAATATGTTTTATACTTA
Source organism: Callithrix jacchus (assembly GCF_049354715.1). NCBI lineage: Eukaryota > Metazoa > Chordata > Mammalia > Primates > Cebidae > Callithrix > Callithrix jacchus. The sequence continues at coordinate 182,784,422 of NC_133503.1, forward strand.
ACATGAAAGCTTTAAAGGGTTGGAATATAGCAGTTAAAAAAGTCAAAATACCTCATAATTTAACTTAGAATAAAGAGATATTTAATACATGCAGTGTATGTTAATAGGTGCTTTAAATATTATAAGAATATAAGTCAGGTTAAGTATATAAAGAATGATAGAACAGAATGGAGATCTCTTTATATAAGGAATTCTGGAAAGGCTTCTAAATAAATTTTTACATGAAAAGAGTTGTGATTTAAGTGATAAATTGAGTCATATTCAAAATTGAGGGACACTATTTGTAAGAGTAAATACCCAGTGCAAAGGCACAGATGTGGGAGTAACCATGAAATGTCCAAAGCTCATTACCCATTATGGCTGAAACGCAGTAAAGAAGGAAGAAGAAAAAAATGTAAGGAGTAGTTGAGGATGAAGAAGAATTCCAAGGACAGATCAAGTAGGGCCTCAAAGGTCATGGTAATGAGCTTAGATTTTATTTCACAGATACTTGTAAAATGGAAAATTATTGAAGGGCATTGAGCAAAGGGGGAATGTTATATGACTTGTATTTTAAAAGGTTGTCTGGTTTCTGGATAAAGAATGTATTACATGAAGACAAATGTGGAAACAGGAAGACTTGGTAGATGGCTGATATAACAGTATCAAAAGCAGTTCAACATATCATAAACATGGCTCATGATTCTGGATGAGGTAAAATTTTGGATCCGTTTTGAAAAGAAAGTCATAAGCGCTCAATAGAATAGATATGAGAATAAAATAGAGATGTATCAAGGATAATTCCATAGTATAATATGATTTTTTGAGAGAAAAACATTGAAGCCAGATATGCTGGTTTTGAGGAAGAGATCTGGAGTTAGAGTTTGGAAATATTAATATTTAAATTCCTACAAGAAGTCCAATGTGACATGTCTGGCAACCATTTGGATATCCATGTCTGAGGTTTAGTAGAAGTATTCAGGTTAGAAATTAAAACTGGAAATTGGAAAAATATAAGTGGCGCTGACAGCCACAGTACTGGATCAACTCAGTTAAGGAGGTAAATTTGGAGACAGAAGAGGAAGCATCTGGAGACTCATCTTTGGGGCATTTTAAAATTCAAAACTTGGTAAAAATAAATGGGGCATAGCAAAAACTCTCTCATTCACCAAAGTTTAGTCAGGCTCCCTCTGGGCATTCTTTTTCAATAGGCGTGGACCTTACTTTTTTCCTGTCTTTAGCCTGCCCAGCTCTGACTTAGTAAGAATCTTTGTAAACCAAGTTAGCAAGAGTCCTTCCACCCATGGTATCTGATTACCCCAATATGTGATCACATTCCTAATTCTCCACTCATGGTGTATCAGTCTTTTACCTGCTTCCGTAAGAATCTCATTCCATTTGTTTAGAAAGAATGCCCTTACCCTGAGAGTCTCCTCTTAGTAATTTTCTACCCAGTGACCTTCTTACTCTTCTCCTTGAGTATAAACCTTCACGTGCCTTTCCAGAGTTCAGAATTAAGCATGATCTCTCTTCTCTATTGCAATAGTCTTGAATAAAGTCTTCCTTAGCATTTTAACAATGGACAGAATAACTACTTTTTTAACAGATCCAGCAGCAGAATCTGGAATAAAATAATCTACAAAGTTGAAAAATAAGAGAGTAAGGGTGAAAACACTTAGGAAAATAGGAGTGACTGATTTGTGTCATATGGTGCTGTTAGAGCAGGGCATTATAACTGAGAACTGGTAGCCATGTGAAGTCATTGGTGACCTTCAACAGACACTAACTTGGGGAATGGGGATAAAATATTATTTGGAATTTATTTCAGAGGAAATGGCAAAAGATTTAATTGGAGACAGAAGATACAGATCTTTTTCTACCACAGGAGTTTTATCAAATGTTGGATCAAATGTAGCCTTGTATATGGAGTGGAAATGTGGGATCAAAGAAACGTTTTAAGATAGAAAATAGTGTTGCAAAATGTTTTTATATTTACAGTAATGATTTAGGAGAAAGTAAATAAAATAATGATGAATGGAATGGAAGACTGTTGTAAGAGTATTTGAGTAGGACAAAGATTACACAATCCCATGTAGAAGGGACAGTGAGGTCCCTTCTTTTCATTTTAATAAGAAGCAAGGTACAGAAATGCATATACACACAAATCTGCAGAAAGCTTGTCAGTTGGGTATTGGCAGAACACCCAAGTGTTGAGAGAACATACATACCTGTAGGGATATTGTAGATTGGGTGTTGAAAGAACAGGTACAATTTTTCTTCTGAACACTTCCTGTTTTCTAGGGAACTAGGGGTAAGTTCATCAACTGAGAAAGAAAAGATTATCCTAGAAGGTTGACAAGAAAAAGGGTGTGGATTTCTCTTTTTTTGAGAGTGAGAGAGTGAATTAATTACAGAAATCTAGTTGGATTCCAGGTAGCATTAAGGGCCTACTTCTGGGACATGCCCTTAAATTTAAAATAATAATATTAACCATGATCATGATTTTTCTCCACTCAAATTTAGTTTTTCAGATACAGGTGCAGGGTAACAGGAGTGTTGGAAAAAAAAAAAGAAAAAGAGAAAAAAGAACTCTAACAATTTCATTAAACAGAAAAGTAAAAGGAAAAAATAGTAAAAATTGTAAATATCAATAATGGGAGTACAACTGAATATAGAAAACAATGGCTTTCCATATCCTTCACAATCCATTCTTCTTTCAAGGCAATTAAATAAGAAAACTTCAGAACCTCATGCTTGATCCTCAAGATGTTTGCTTACAAAGTAAGAATCCTTTTATGCTCGAGATTCCTATGCCGTACCATGTCAGGGCTACGTGCTTATAAGCAGCGAACTGTACTCACAGAACCCATCAATTATTCATCATGACAAAAGTTTCCACACCGGAAGTCTACTCCTCATCTTTGACTTTTCACCTCTGCCAGGGTTAACTCAGCAGATTTCATTCTCTTGTCTAAGAGTTCTTGATTTTTTTTTCCCCCAAAAGAAGAAGAAGAAAAAAGACACGAAGACTTACTTATGTCAAAAGTGAAAGGAGAAACATTGCAGGGTTTTGAGGAATTGTCCCAACTCTGACATTCTGTCAGTAATAAATCAGAAACTTCGCTATGAGATTGCACAGTAAGGACAGTCTCATACCCAGGACAATTTCCTACTCAGGAAAGCATTTGGACACATTGACTTTGGTCTCATTGTCAGCTGCTGCACATTCATGATTTCCCCTATTACGGTAAAGGAAAAAAGTTGAGAAAAAATATGAGTGGAGAATAAACACCACTAAAAGTAAACATAGATAACACTGGAAAATGATTGCCATTCAACCTGTTACAGGTTGAAGTGCATCTCCTCTAATCTATCTGTTGAGGTTCTAATGCCCCAGTGTCTCAGAATGACCCTTATTTGGAAATAAGGTCTTTATTGAGCAAAGGAGTCAAGTTAAAAGGAAGCCATGGGAGTGCAGCTTAATGCAATATAGCTTGTATACTTATAAGAAGAGGGTATTTGGACACATGCGTACATAGATGTATAATCGAAATGGAAGATTTTTTTTTTTTTTTTTTTTGAGATAGTTGTGCTCAGGCACCAGGCTGAAGTGCAGTGGCACAATCTCAGCTCACTGCAACCTCCGCCTCCCGGCTTCAAGCAATTCTGTCTCAGCCTCCCCAGTAGCTGGGACTACAGGCATGCGCCACCATGTCCAGCTAATTTTTGTATTTTTTTTTTTTTTTTTTTAGTAGAGACGGGGTTTCACCATGTTGGCCAGGGTAGTCTCGATCTCTTGACCTCGTGATCCACCCACCTCGGCCTCCCAAAGTGCTGGGATTACAGGCATGAGCCACCATGCCCGTCCAAAATGAAAGATGATTTTAAAAGATACAGGGAGAAGACAGCTTTCTACAAGAGAAGGAGAGAGGCCTAGAACACGTCCTTCCTTCACAGTCCTCAGAAGAAACCAACCTTGCCAACATTGTGATTTTGGACTTCTAGCTTCCAGAATTGTGATACAATAAATTTGTTGTTTAAGCCACTTAGTTTATTTTACTTTTTTTTTTTTTTTTTTTTTTTTTTTTTTTTGAGATAAGAGTTTCACTCTTGTTGCCCAGGCTAGAATGCAATGGCCCAATCTCGGCTCATGTCTGCTTCCCAAGTTCAAGTGATTTTCCTGCCTCAGCCTCCTGAGTAGCTGGGATTACAGGAATGTGACACTGTGCCCAGCTAATTTTGTATTTTTAGTAGAGATGGGATTTCTCCATGTTGGTCAGAGTGGTCTCGAACTTCTGACCTCAGGGAATCCGCCTGCCTTGGCCTCCCAAAGTGCTGGGATTACAGGCGTGAGCCACCGTGCCTGGCCATTTATTCTACTTTTTGTGGCAGCCCTAGCAAACATACACAAGAACCATTTAAATTTTGAGTTTAAAAATGTTTGTTTGCTCTTCCCTTGATGCAGAGTATAACTTGAGGTGCCCTGTGGTGACACATGCTATGTAGGAGCAGGGGTTTTGTTTACTTACTTGATGATGATAATTGTTCCAGCCCCTCATCTTCACAATATTCTGACTCAGTTGACCTGAATTGGGACCCAAGAATGAGAACATTTATTAAGTACCTCAGAGAACCCCAATTCCCAAGCAAGTTAGGGAATATGTAATTTACTAGAAGTAAATCAGCAATGTAAACAGTTAAAAATATTCAGTTGTGTCAAAGGAAAAAAGGAAGCATTGTATTACATAAGATTATTCATATTACTTCCAATATGTTAGACATTATAAATACTTCAGTACTTTGAGAGGATAGGGGAGTGTGTACATCTGTATTTATCTAAAACCACATTTATGTCTGTATCTAGCTATATAGCTGCATCCATATGCCAATAGCTGCATCTACTTATATAACTTATTTATTGGATGAAACATTTTATTATAAATTTTACATAAAAGTAATAATTAAGATGTGAATGTTTTATAGGTTCGCATCAGTATACATATTAGTAAAATCACTTTAGGTGAGTAAAACAAAATTATGAATAACTACTTAAAATGTTTTTATAAAGGTAAAATAAATGCTATTCTCAAGGAGACTCGCATGCCATTTATTAGTTGTGACTATTGAGAATTTTTAATGAGCTTTCCAATAACTGAATATTGTGTTTAGGGAGTGAATTACCTTCCAATTGAGGGATTTTTGTGTTACTTAACTATTTTAGTTGGTCTCTCAAGAAAGGATATATAGAGAAGCCTCACTATTCAATATGTAATTTTGAAAGATATGCATGATTATATTATATGTCCTTAAAGTGAGAAATGTCAAGATTTGTTGGAGAGATACATATGTATTGAGTGGTCTATTTGTGTAAGGATGGTTATATGGTGACAAAATCACACAGGTCAAATATGCTGAAGAGCCATTTAGATACCAATTACGTTAGTTCTGTGAAGCTGGCATGTATTTCCCAGTTGTTCGAAAGAACCAAAGACTCTTCTCTCTGGGAGATCCTGTGCTTCCCTGAGAGTAGAGTATTCACTGGTGGTGGGATTGGATCCTCATTCACAGATAAAGCAAAACCATTTTAACTGGAAGTATCC